>NW_020448864.1:944085-1079305 GCF_003343035.1 Apteryx rowi | reverse complement strand
CTCTCCTGAAGTCCAGGGTTGCGATCCTACTTGGTGCCCTGCTGCCTCCTCGCAGGATCCTGAACTCCACCATCTCATGGTCACTGCAGCCAAGGCAGCCCCCAACCTTCACATCTTCCACCAGTCCTTCTTTGTTTGTTAGTACGAGGTCCAGCAGCACACCTCTCCTTGTTGGCTCCACAGCTATCAATCCCTCTTGCTACGCAGCGATGCCTCTCGATGTCGAGAGGCCTCGAGGCCTGTGGATTTCCATAGCTCCTTCCAGGGATCCATAGCACTGGGTGCTGGCAAGAGCTATCGGTAAGTGTCGAGATTGATCCCTGCCGGTAGCCATTGAGACTGCTCGCTCTCGACAGGCATCTGTGGCTTTCGCTCTCAGGCCGATTTTGCTCTTGGGAGCCATGGAAGGGGATCATCATCGATCACTCTCAATCTCGAGTGGCATCGATGCCTGTCCAATCCCAGACCTATCAAGAGGCTTCGATATCGATACCCCTTAGGCACCCCACCTTATGGGTAGACTTCAGTAGCCCATGGCAAAACTTTGCATACCGTGCTTATAATGAAAATCTGTAGAATAAGAAAGAAGCGTCTTCAGGATTCAGGCTGTGTTTACGTATTCCCCAATAAGTTGAGCTGGAAAGAATTTAGAAAGACTTTTTTGGTTTACTGACATATGTGGTAGCAAAAATCTGCCTCTTGGGCCATATTTTTACCTACATATTATTACTGAGTTAGTATTGAGATTGTTGCCTAATGTAAGCATACTGAGAAACCAAAAGTCATGGTTCAAGCTTTCTAACATAGACAATAAGAGACTTTCTCATCCTGGGTGGATTTTTAAATGTTCCATACTCTCTTAGACACTTCCAAAATAAAACCTGCACATTCAGCAGTAGATTTCAATAACCTTTCTTCTGTGAAGCCCTTGGTGTGCTTTTGGCACTTCTTGATGTTTGAGCCCTGTTATTACTGGACCTTACTTGTTTTGATTGAGCAAATAATCACCACATTCAGGATGTTACTGGTTTCTCCCCCCCTTTTTTTTACTGTCTCCTCACTGGAGTCCCCATCCCTGCTGCAGATTGAGCAAAAGGAAATGTGTGACCACACTTCAACTGCTTTGATCCAATATTTTTGTGTGTATTTATCTTAAACCAATTCACCAATACTCTAGTTACTGGAGTAACTGAGGGGCAAGCATCCATTCCGGTCTGCTCTGGGCATGGTGAGCTGGGGCACAGGGATGGGATATAAGTTAATGAGCAAATATTCTTTTCAGGATAGAATCAGTCAGGAATTACTTAAATCAGAGGCAATACAATGCTACAGGCACTGAAGAGAAGCTCTGTTGAATCTTGCTGAAGTGGTTTAGGAAGGTAAAGTTTTTAAATATAATTTAGCAGATCAAGACAACACTATTTAATAATGAAGTTACTTAATAGGGAAGTTATTTAATAATAAAGTTTGCTAATCTCTTTACTATTGGATCGATGACAATTAGAAAATAATCTCTGACCTATATCTGCAGTAATATACAAAAAAAAATACTTGGAAGAAAACCTTGTAATGCATTCTTTCAAACATGATTTTCATATTTAAAAATAGTTTAGCAAAAAATATGTTTGAAAAAGTGGCTAGCTTTTCAGGATGAGGAGTTTTCTTGTGAAGTTTTTCAAAAACCACACCATATGCAAAGTACTTTTGACTGTTCTCAGTTCACTTATTCACTTGTTTAAAAATTCATAGACTATCATTTCTTTTTTCTGCTTAACCACAATCATTCTGCATACTTAGAATATTTTATAAGTTGMAAAAAAAAAAAAAAAAGGGAAAATAGCACCTAAAAGGTTACAGTTAACAGTAGAGGAATGGAAGTACTGATTTTCGAAAAGCTTTTTCAGTAGGAAGAAACAAATAGAGTATGTGGAGCTCCAAGCTACGTCTTGGGAAACTTTGATATAGTTCCCAACCCAGACACCTGTGTGACCTTTAACATTTTTGCTCTCTATATAATGGCCTTGCATCCCTTCACTACAACAAAATTTTCAGACTAAAAACCCTTTTAATGACTGTGACCTGCTCAGGAAGTACAGTAAAGAAAGCTGTACAATTATGAGAGCAGATAAGTGAGACCCAGGTTTCTCTCGTTAAAGGAAAAGTGGTGATAAAATTTAATGCCTTTAGTTGATCTCTTTTTATGTAGAAGACAGTGGAAATATGGTTGGATGAACTCAGTCATTGTGACACGTAGCCAATTGTAGAATGAAGAGATTATTTATCAAGAGGAAACTTAAAAAAAAAAATTAGTTTAGCACATACTTCTTATAAAAATCTGATGTTTTGGATACCTAATTCTCATTTGTGTACCTGAAAATCTCTTTCTTTTTTCCTATACAAAGGGAAATATTGGGGGGGGGGGAAGGATTTCTTTATCAGTTTTTCCTTCTTGGTTTTCTGTCAATGCTTAAACTTTGAATGCACATATCCATTATTCGTCAGGTGGTACAATTAGGCTATCAAGAACAGACTTTGAGTCAGCTAGGCTGTATCTAAAGGACCAGGGAGGAATTCCTTTTACTGGGGTAATAAGCACTTTCAAAGATGGAGATACTATATTTGGTGCTGGAAGATATGACAGTGAGTACCTTTCAGTTACCTGGAGGCTTCTTCCCACTAGAACAAGTTACTAGACTGGATTCTTGAATTGTTCCCAAACAGATAGTTAAAGCAGCTATCTGTAACTCTCTGTAAATAGAAGAGTGTGTATATGGATTTCAGGTTTAGGTTATATTTCTAAAATCCATTGAAATCTAAATTTTGAATGCGCAGTCAAAACTGGGAGGTTTACTTTCTCCTAACCCTCCAAACGCTTCCCCTCACCTTCTCTTAGCACTTCTGTTCCTGCATTATTTGAGTTTGTATCAGAACAGGAAAAACAAAGGATTTTTTTGCCACTTTTAGGAGCCATTTCCTTTAGTGAAATTAAAAGAATCTAAAGGATTTGCCTGTGGTAGGTAGCAGGGACTAGCAGGGGGCAACGAAGATCACCTTACTGTGGTGCTTGGTAACAGTATTTAAACACTACTCTCCAGTGCAGTGAAGCATTAATAAATTTTGTTTTAATATTGTTAGTAAGTTGGGAAATTCAGGGTCCTGAAAGCTAAACAGGAATGAGGACAAGAAGGCAACAGATTTGAACGTGTGTAGGAATGTCAGATGAAAACTCCAAAGTCTTGACAGCTATGGTATTCATCACTATGTTGATACTGCAAAAATTATTGTGTGTGCTTTCTTTCATTGGCACTTCAAAACATTATGTGTATCATATCATGGATCAGGTCTTACAATAAAATCTACGAAAATAGTGACACAATATTCTTAGGCAAATATGGTTTAGAATATTTTTCTAACAACAGTCTAATTTCATGCAATAACATTTGAAATAGTGTGTGATAGTTCAAGCACGTTATGATTGAAATGGTTGAAATTTTTGTCTGCTATGATCATAGTGATACTGATTGTTATGTCATGAATCCATTTTTGGCAAGTTTCCAAGGCTAAAATCATAATTATATCCACACTTTTTGTTGTATAAAAAAAGTGAAACATTCATTTACAAAACAAAGAAAAGTTGTAGGAATAAACTATAAATGTGAATTGCTGTGAGTAATGATTTGTAGATATTTAAATATATGCACAGAAAATCTGCTCGGAGAAGATTTTTTGTGTGCATGTATTTAAATTCAATTGATATTCTACAATTTTCATACTCACAGCTAGCTTCTGAATTAAATGTATGAAATTATTTTAGACTCTGTGGAACCTGGCAGACTCTTAATATGGAACGTTATCAAAAATGTCTGTCTTGACCTCCACCCCAATACAACTACCTTTTTGGAAGAGGGAACTCATTTCTGCAGGTAAGTAATTTTGTTGAAGTCAAAGGGATTTTTAGTACAATTACTGATCATTGGTATTTTTGCAGGTTTGCGAGCACCTGTCATGGGCAAGCAATTGAATGTGAGAATGTTAACAAAGAACAAAGAGGTTGACCCTTCTCAGAAATCTTCCATTTAATCATTTAACCTGGTACTCATGAAATGTTTTATGCTCACTGTTTTATCAAGTACCTTTCTGAGCCGGAACATAGAAAAGGACCAGCTTAGCTGGATGAGTCTAGGGGAGTCTATGAAACCTCTGAGACAGAAATTCAAGAAATCTTTCCCTTCAGGCCATAGTGTAGCAGGGTTCCTGTGGTTTTGAGGACATAATAGTACGCTTTGACCTTACTTCTTCCATTGTCTTTTGGATCAAGCAAGTCTAGAAAAGCCTTGTACACTGGATCTCTAAAGATCTTGCATTTGAGGCATGCAAGACAACTCTCAACCTAGCATCTCCAAATACTGTCCACTCCCCTCTTTCAGCAGTTCCTTGGTTGCTTACAGTTCACTAGGCATGCTCCACAATCTTTGTAAGGCTTTCTTCCTTTGCACTAGGACTGACTGCATATATCTAAGAGGGATCTATCATGTAGGAATTGGGCCCATATGTGAAGAAATGTGAACAATCAGGTGGACTGTAAATGTATATTATTTTCAATTATAATTTAATTCTTCTACTTTGTAGGATTTAGGATTTTGATAATCTGTGACTGACAATCAGCTTCTGCTAAGATCTACTCAATATTGGATTTGTCATGAAATTTGAAGACAGAAGTGTGTAACTGTATTTCATTAATCCATTCAGTGAGTTCTGCAAAGACTTACTGCTTTGGTTGCCACCCTTCCTATGTGTGAATTACAACTCAGAGCCTGGTCACACCATTTTTCAAAGAAAAGCTCAGGGCATAAGAAGATGCAAAAGTTCTTAGCTGGAATTCTAGACCTACTTGATATGCAGGACTTCTTAAGGACTCTTTGCTGATTTCACTTTATCTGTAAAAACAAAAGAAATACCCTACTCAATCAGCCCAATGATCCACCTAGCCCTGCAGTCTGCCTATGTCAGTAATAATATGCTGCTTATTGTCAGTGACAATATGCTACTTAGGGAGAACGTTTGAGACTGGCCACAGTGTGTGGTCTACTCTGCTTGTACTTCTCCAACATCCACAATCATTGGATTAGGGATTTTAAAGGGTATGTCCCTGTCTCTTCCTTTTACTTTATGTTTATGGACTTGTTCAATGGGTCTGTCATACAGTAAACTCCTTTTCCCAGGCGTTATCTTTTTATTACAAGTATGTACAATGACTATCATTACCAGGGCCTCTAGAAATGTTAATATAACTAATATTAATTTGTGATCCAACCATTTAATAGGTTTTCTAATAAAAGTAAAAAAAAACAAATATAATATCTGCCTGTTTTCTATGTACAAGTCTAAATGTAAATGATTTTGAAGCATGCTCCAAGATCATGTTGAAAGAATGTTTTAAATTGGAACTTGTGCTATAGCCAAACCAGAGAGAGTTAGAGAAGTCTGGAGCAGGACAGGGAAAGACCTAGAGTCTTAAACTGTGAGATTTGTACAGCAGATTAGGAATGCTGGCTTTTCTCTGCTCTGGAAGGCTCCTCAGATCTGATTTGAAGTCACTGACTTAAGGGCGGTCTTGTGAAGTAGCATTTCTTCCCATTGCCTAGGTGTTCATGCCGACGTTATGCAGTTTTGTTCCTAGTATGTGTTCCTGAGGATAATGCATAACATGCTGCTGGTTGGACTTTGAACTGTTGATCAGTACACTTTGATCACTATCTCCATCTGTCCAGTCAATTTTCCACCCACTTTGTGGTCTACTCATTTCATTCATTTCTCCACAGTGTGTCTTACTTAAGTAGTCCCTAACTTTATTTTCCTCTTTTGTGTGTAGTACCTTTCTCCTCCACACCTTGCTACAAGGCATGGAGACATGGGAGGCCTGAGAACAGACTTTTCCAGTAAAGAATGAGGCAAAGAAGATACTGAGTACCTTAGAGAGTCCTCTCATATTCAGTCTGTCTTCTGAGCTTCTCCATGCACATTGTCAAGGCTGTCTTACCAGTTGTGTCTTTCTCCTTTTTCCCCATCACAGCAGCCATTCGCATGTGCACATTTGACTGATATTTAAGGCTTTAAGAAAAATACTTACTTCAGTAAACCATAGCACTGAATTTTTCTAAAACATTAGAATCAAAATATAAAGCTGGCTAACCCCTCCAAATGGGACCATTGGAAAAGCAGTGAACAGCTCTGAAAACCTTGTAAAACATTTCTCCGTCCAGAGAACTGGCATTGACTTTGAATCCCATGTTGGTTGGGTTAAATGATCAGCACTCTAACAGCTATTTCCATAATAAGATGGAGTAGAATTAAAAAGCAAGGCACGGTGCTTATGAAATTCCTATACTTCACACTCTTCAAAGTTAAGAAGGGTGTCAGGGAAGAAAATATATTGAAAAGCAAACAAGTAAATTCAAACACAAATCTTATTTTTAATTGGACAAGATTTTTATTTAATTATTTATAACTGCAGGCATATAATAAAGCCTTGCTTTCAGCCTGGCCATTATGCGAATACAGAGTTATAGGGGTTGTTATATGTCTATTCTTCCCCTCCTTTGAGCAGTCCACATAAAGTCTAAACAGAATTGTGTTTCTTTACACTCTCTTTCCTTGCTGTCATGATCCTGAAGGGGGCAGGATCACAGCTCCACTTTCTCTGTGTAAACTAATAAAGGCAGTTGTGCAAAGTCCTATTTAATAATGGGCTTTAATTCTGTGACAAAATGATACTACAAGAAAGACAAATTTTCATTTGTCTTCATTTTCAGAATTTAAAGTGGCCATGTTTTATCCCAGTAACATCAGTTATGGAAATGAGCTGACCAGTACGGATCATTTTAAGAGGGTTTTTAGCAAATTTGGGGTTGATGGTGAATGCATGTCAAAATGTCTCTTTCCTTTGAGATGCATTTGTTTTTTATCTCAGTAGTCTTGAACTTCTGTATTAAAAAATTGAACATCAGATACAGTTATCATTATATATTTCAGTGACTCTTGCACTGGCTTTAATGGCATGTCTTTTTTAAGATTCCTCCATTATGCATAATGCACTGTAGAGATGTTAAGCCTAAGTTAGATTGAATAATAAATTTTCTGGGCTAGGGAAATGAGCAAACTCAAAAAACACAGTGGAAGTTGCACATTCATTTTATTTTCCCAGGAGTGAAACATGTTGAAATCATTGAAATAAATGAATTAAAAATATAGTAAACATGCAGTTTGGGAAAGTTAGCTGGGAGGAGGAGGGAAAAAGAGATATCTCTTGTTCAGTATAGCATTGTCCTGCTAAACAAGAACAGCAAGAGACCATGACCATAAACATCTTAATTACTCCCTAAGCACATCTTATAGCGATGACCTGCATCCAAACTCACATCAGAATACAACAGGATATTGTTGTCCCTTGGGAAGTCATTGTTTCGTTTTCTTAAATGTGTTGCTATAGCTACGCATCACAATTAACGAAATTTTCTAAAGATGGGCTGTCTCACCCCCTGAAACTATAAGTGAAAATAAAACCCTGTTTCTGCCTTTATCCTTCCCCTCAAATACCTCACTTTACTCTCTATTTCCTTCTTTATCATGAAAGAAGAAATACAATTGTAGCTCATGTAATCCCTTTCCAAATGGAATGGTAGATAAGAAACCATGCACTGACACCGATGCCATTATTCCACAAGTATGTAACAGCGATAATGAAATACAACAGTGAGCCTAAATTTGCTTTCACTGTTAATTGGCTTGCTCTCTCCCCCTTCTTCCCCTCTGGGGCTTCAGGTTATCAGAAGGAGCCATAGCTCTACGGACGCCCAGGGATGGCCCTTTCCCTGACGTGGCCTCCCTGGCCCTCATGGGGTGTAGCTCGTCTCACAGCACCACCGAGCAGGGTTGCACAGACCGTGCTTGGTAATAGTGTCAGCGGTGTAGCTTCCCAGGCAGCGTCACTGCACAGACTGCGCTTCTGGCCTGTAGCCTTCTGCAGGCCCTGCAGGGAGGTGAAAATGCACCCCATAAAACAAGATGCCTCGACTGAAACTAAAAAATCCTCATGTTTCATGCACTGAGAGGTGAAGGGACTCTGCACTGTTAAATGGAAGGTGCTTTGCTGCCAAGTTTCTGCAATTCCACTGGACAATGAAGGGCAATAGAGAGAATCCCCAGCAAGGGTTTGTGCACCCTCTCACAACATCTAGCAACCATTAGGCACATGCATCAGGAAGTTGTATATGGACACTAACAATACAGCAAGGTGGTTGCCAGGGTTACCACAACCCGTCAAATCAGAAAACAAAAGTGAAGGAGCCATGCTGCCCAACACAATTTCCGTCAAGCACATTGTCTCACATGCGGCTTTAAGCTGCAATAGAAGAAAAAGCAAGGTTTCTGACAGGCATGCAAAAAGACAGCTATTTCGTAGCTCAGGGTTCAGTGTGAGAGGCTACTGATCTGGGAATTGAAAAGACAGCAAATACCCATCCCTACAGGTGAGATCACAACTTTACATTGGATACCTGAATAGAACTATTTCAGCTAGAGAAGTCATTCCTTAAAGAAAAAAAAAAAAAAGGTCTACCCTAAGCCACAGACATAAAGTCCACGAATCAAGTCAATAACTGGGGAAGTTAGTATTGCAATCTCTGATCTTTTTTTTCTGATAAGTATTAAAATGCCCTTCTTATTTTGTAAAACATAATTGTTTTTGTTGTATCTTGGCTTCCTTGCAAGGTTAATATAAAGATGTACTCTAGACAGGCATTCAGGAAGACAGTAAGACTTCATAAAAAGAAGACTCTATCTATCATTACCACTGCATCACATAAGAGTAGGAGAAAAAGTCATATTAATTCTTTCAAGGCAACAACTCCCTGATGCTGGACTTTGGGAGTTCAGGAGTAAAGGAACAAAATACCCTACTAGCTATTAACAAAGTCATCAAACAAATCCATATTGTTGAATCACCAGTTACCACTGAAATTAGGCAGGTGAATCTAGTTCTCTCCATTAACTATGAAAGGGCCCTTGATGAATGTGGGCTCACACATCTATGGAACAGACATTTAAACCCAGGTGAGATGAATCCCACTGTCAGATTTCAAAAGATGAGCAAGATCTAGCTGATAAGGTAGTCTGCTATCTAGTCCAGTCCATGACATCATACCTATTTCTTTAGTCTGCAGAAAAAAAAAAAAAATTTTCTATTTTGAGCCCCAGGCAAAAGTTCAAATTAACTATTTTTACAGTACTCAAAGGGGACAAGGGTAAAACTGGATACATACCTTTCTATTTTATTGATACCCCTTTCCTTCTTTAGAGATCTGGGGTATCTTCTTCCTCCCTGTACTGTTCTAACCTGATAATACAAAGACTTTTTTCCATCTATCTGGGATAGATGCAAAAATATGGTGTAACCAAAGGGAAAACTGTCATTCATTCTCTATAGATGTCAGCTTAACTGACATAAAAAGGCAGTAATATCTGATTTTTTACTTAAATTAATGAAATTAAAAAATGACACTACTGAAATCTTTTATTTTTAAAGCTTCACAAAAGAACTTTTCCTCTCACTACTAAATGATTGTGCCTAGCATAATATTTTTCTTTATTTTTCTCCAAGCAGCAGTTAGCACGATAGATGAACACAGAAGCAAGGAGAGAAAATGATGCTCTCAGGAAATCTGAGAGCTCCATGCCTGCAGGAGAAGAAAGTCTATGAAGTTCTCTTTCTATTGTATATGTATTTACTGGCAGCCGATTCAGTGGCTTTATTTTATCTTTATTTTTCATTTTGAACTTGGGAATATTTGAAGGTGGGAGCATGACTGAGAGAGAGCACTGAACAAAATACAGAGAAATGCAAAACTCCTTGCATCTGAAGCTTAGGGAATTTTCACTGAGATCTTTGTCAGAGGCCTCTATTCTGGGGGGGAGGGGGGGGGGAAGACTAGATCATGCCAATTCTACATAGAATGTCAAACTAGTCATAGACTGGTAGATTTTCAAAGAAGGTTAATATATGTCTTCACTGCATGATGATGTGTGAGACAAATTCCTGAGATGGTGTAGCTAAGGTACTTCTGAAACCCCAGCCAGTGTCTATGAACAGATCTGTGCAACACTATTGTATGTATATTTTCATTTCTCTGGAGTGAGATCATGTGTGCCTGACATAGCTCAGCAGTATGTCACACACCTTGACAGCAGGAGAGGGATGGCCCAGCTACCACAGTTAAAGCTGTTGCAGGCAGCAATTGCTGTTCCTTTTCCTACAGCAGTATTTCCTGAAGAACGACCACCTGGTCTTTTTGAAATAATACCTACTGAGTATCTCATACAGTAATTATTCTCATGATATTTGTTTACCAACCCAAGATCAATGCTCATTTAGTTTTTGTATTTCACCCCCTATTTGCTTGCTTGTGTTAGAAGCTTGTCATTTTTTCCACAGTTTGCACAACCTGAATCCTCCTGAACACTTGAGTTATTCTTGAGATGCATTGGCTCAGAGCATCGAAAGATAATTTATTGATGTGTTGTTCCTTACAATATTTTGTAAAATGGTGTCATATTTCTTAGGGAATCCACATAATGAAGGGATTGAACCCTCTGCCTTGTTCTGTATTTGTATCATGCCCTGGTCTCAGAGCATTTAGGTGCTATCTCAAAATAAATGTGTGGCATTCTTCTCACTACACTACCTTTTGTTTTACATTACAGTAGCTACAGGAACAGGTCAGTTAAAGAGCTCCTTCCACCTGACTAAGGTATCTTGATGCAGCACATTTGAGATTAAAAGAATAGCTAGAAATACATGAAAGAAGAAAAAAATACCATGATATAGCTGAAAATATTAGTTTCAAAGGAAGCATCTATGCTAGTAAATTAATCAGGGCCCAGGGGCACCCCCAGGCATTGGCCTGCCATTATCTCTGTTCCTAAGCAGTTGGAATGGTCCCTGACAGTTTTGGCTTAACAACTCACACTTCCTCAGAAAAATCTTGGGGAATTAGCACAGGCCAGGAACCATTCCTTATCAGCAAATTGGACAAAGTCACCCAATTTTGGAAAGTAAGTTCAATAGTATGAAACTGGGCCACTCCTTGCCACATTTTAGTGCCAGAGAATGGCCTTGGGCAGATCTAAAATGCTAACACAGGCAGTGTGGGGGGGAAAAAGCCCTTGTTTTTGAGCTTTCTTTATGGTGGCTTGAATGTTGCAACAGATCTTCCAGATGGCAAATATGGTGTTATTTCCACAAGAATTTTACCAGATATTATGAAAGAAGGTTGCTATTGACCAACTGTACCTAGAAAATTTCTTCTAAGCTGGGTCTGACAAAGCTTTGCAAGCAATTTGTTTAGGATGAGAAACAGATAGGCTCTAGCTAATACTCTGTTGTTTGTTCTTTAAAAGCACAGTGACTGGAAATTACCAAACGTTTATGTTATGTCATGACCTGGAGTTCAGGCATGTTGAAAGGAGAATAGCTTATTTTCATCCGTTTTTTTTTTTCTTTCTTCTGAAAGCAAGTCAGACTCTGGCTCCATGGCATTTAAAGAAGGGCAGGAATCTTATCTATAAGTGGCATTTTTTTCCTCTTTTTCTTTGTCCATAGATAGCAGGGAAAGTCTTCAAGCAAAAGAGAATTACCTTGATTTTTAATATTTCAATTTAATTGAAGAAAACATACATCCTCTCACAAAAAACTAATAAATCAGTTTCCTAAACAAAGCAAGCCTTTTCATCTCAAAAGATTTCCATACGATTATTTTTCTCAGCTTTTTGCTGATTATATTACTCATGTACATATTCAACTTAAAGAACACTTTACATTTTAGTTGACTTAAATTGCACCTGAATTTGTCGACTGTTACAAAAGAGAGCGACATAAGCTAGGGATTTGGCACAGAATTTGATGAAGCTTTCTGCAGAGAGCCTGGATGGAACTTTGGCTAATAGCAGGAGCCACTGCATGATGTTCACCTTCTTAGTATCATTATTCACACCCAGCCAAGAAAATATGTACTATATTGCAGATAGGAAGAATATTACATTTAAGACAGACAACTGAAGAGGAGGATGAAGGTCAATGAGGAGACCTTTAAAGTTATTCCCTAAACAAGTAAGCATGCACCTAAAAAGTCATCCTAGAGAAGTAGGATATTCTGTGGAAAGAAAAAAAAAAAAAAAAGATAAACTGTGGCCATCGCAAGATAAAGCTAAGGAAAGTATGATTTTTTTTCTAATTCACCAATTGGTGATATATCAGTTTGTATAGGAAATGGTATCCTATTGCATTTTTGTTTAGCTTTTTCAGTTGCTGCTTTCGGCATTTGTTATAGATTAGGTATTTTTTAGATTCTTTGTTGGAATGAAGAATTGACAAATTATAAAACCAGAGAAAGCTATTTGCTGCAGTATAGTTGTACAAATCTCAGGGGAAAATAAATAATAAAAAAGCATTTTAGTAGTGAGTTTTTGAGAAATTCAGTGACAAAACCTATTCCATTTTTCACACAACCTTAGAATATTAACAAAAACTGAACAGTATGCTACAGTTCAATAAACATGGTGATAAAAGGATTTGAGAGATTGTCCATGTTCTTAATTGACAGCACTAATTCGGCCTCATTATTTTGACTAAATTATGGATAGAAAATTTGGAAATCTGTGTAAATTAGCTCCTGGATTTAAGGACTGGGATATATGCTGGCTGGTAAGTATCTACATCTTATTTAAGCAGCCTTGAGATGTTGATTCTGAAACAATTCATGACTTAGCCCTACCATTAACATGGTTAGTACCTCACACAACCAGCCTTCGGTGAATATTCACCTGTTTCTCATTTATTAAGCATATAAGAGAATCTAATGTTGCTATTTTTAAACAGTAGTCTCTTAGGACTATTTCAGGCATGCCACCTTCTGAATATATAAAGAGGGGTGAAAAATCTTCCCATTCAACAGAGTACCAGTTTTCACTCCTTTGCACAAACTGAATGACTTCACAAGATGAAGAATGGGAGGACTGAAAGGAGAATCAGGACTTGAGTATCAGACCTAAGTATTTTCTTGGAAATATTTGCACCTATTATTGCTTTAAGGATGTGTGATCTACCCACGCTCATGTAAAAAAAAAAAAAAATCTACATTTAGTAGAATAATTACACGTGTATATGGTGCTTCTGAGGCCCATGAGCTATGGACCAACCACATAATAAATCCCACACAAAGCAAAAAAGGCCACTGACTTGAAAAGCTGTGGTCTTCTTTTCACTACATGAATATTTAAAGTCAATTTTCAAGTGATAGACAACAAGGCTGAAGTGTTTTTAAAAATGCCTACAAATGTTTATTCATGGATGCCATGCACTCTCCACAGCTATGCAGGGAGAACAGCTTATGCATATGCAAATAGCACTGAACTCTGCAGTCGTATGTGAAATTACCTGATTGGCATTTCAAATCACTGTCTCAAGCAGTTATGAGAATTGTTCAATTGCCTTTTTTTTAAGACTCAGCCTTAAGGCATTTTTTCCTGAAAATAAGAGCATATCCTAGCATCCTTTATCAAACTTTGCTTTCTTCCAAGACTTTTTAGTAATATCCTACATGCCACTTGGCTGAGATTGTTCCTGTAGAGAGGCAATTGTATTACAATTGTGAGCCATGTATTTCTTTTGATGTAGGAGTCCTTTACAATGAAAGACATTAAACGTAAATGAGAGTATAATCCAGTCTTACTTGTAATAAATTATTCATTTTTTCTTGAGTACCTGGATCATAACACATGAAGAACTTTTCTTCTTCCTGAAGAAGTCTCTGCCATTTCCTACCCTTCTCACTGCAGGTTCTTGGTCTTCACCTTATAATAAGGTGTATATAATCTGTTCATTACTCAACAGAATGCAAAAGTATCTTGCCAGTTTTTGACTTTGTCCTGTCAGTTTGTGATACACAGAAATGACAGAACATTGACATCCAGGGTGGGGTTCAGCTCACAGAGTCACACATCTAAGCTTAGGTGTCTCCTGCTATACTCAGTGGAGAGCAAGGACTTCATTAAAGTGCCCCCACGCAGGTGCCTAATGCCATTTGAGACATCCTGGGGTATCAGTGACATGATACAATGCTGATTGATAGATATGGCACAGGACCTGTGGGAGATCTGTTCCCTTCTGGAGAAGCAGCTGGACTCCAGGCAGGGTATCCTAGGGCATCTTAGATACCTACATGCAGGCAACTGAATCAAGTTCATTGTTGAATCAATGAAGTCAGTGGAGTAACTTAGCTGACCAAAGATAGTGTGTAATTTCCTAGAGTGAGCTGAACCATTTTCCTGCATTCCACGGCTGTATTGACCAGATCTTCAGTGACTGTGGTGGTAACTGAAGTACCCTCACCTGTCTGCAGATAAGGAAAAGTAGGCTTCTTCCTCTGACAGCTGAAACCCAACCCCGACGTCTTTGGAAAAAGGTTTCCAAAATGAAGTTGTCAAACAGGAAATACAGACAAACAAATACATATTAATGACCATCCACACAGGTGTAATCCTCTTCTTAGATGTATTCTAAACATCTGTCTTTACTTGTAGCTCACCAAATTTCAGCAACCAAGCACAAGGGATGAAATAAGTATTAATTTTCTGGACTCTTTTTATATTCCCATTCTCAGTCTTTCACAGAAATAAAGGATGACTTTTCTCTGAGTGCTGTTATTTTATATTTGGCTACTGCACACCTGAGTCCTGATCCAAATAGTATCCATGGCCCAAGTTCTTTATGCCCACCATTTTCTTAAGAAAAGAGTCACTGAAAGCCAATTAGAAACTGTACTCAATCTACTCCTAAAGACATTGTCATAGAAATATCTCTTCTTCAGCCAAATAGTTCAGTGAATTATTACTGTTACTATTGTTAATAATTTTACGCAAAATATTTTTACTCACAGTTGTCAAAGTACCGTAAGAAGGTGGCCAAACTTTATCATAGAATGAGTCATTAAAAAAATATTTATTCATTGACTTTCCTCTCTTTTTATTCAGTTTGTCAGTAAAGAAGCCTGTAAGATCTTGGAGCTTCTATGTTATTTCAAATCATCTTCTCTCACACACACCTCTGTTTTCATTAATTATAGGAGCTTTAATGATTACGTCTGTGAGTACAGGAAGACTACATCTATTATCTTGGAGGTCTTGCTCTGACAACTTGATCCTCAAAGATTAAACCACAGTCCTTTGTGAGAATTTTTGTATATGCATAAAAATTGTGGCAACTGTGGTACCTTCTGAAGTTTTCATTCATATTGTGTTGTATGAAAAATATTTCTCAGAAGCTGCCAGAGGGCATTTTGGCCTTTAAAAGCAGCTCCTAGCCCAGCTTTTTACTTGGAGGACTAGAGGAGGAAGAATATGCAGAGACTTGGAGGCTGGCAAAGCATACTAGGAAGGGTTTAATAAGCAGCTTTCCTTTAGTAGAAAGAGATTAGGGAATAGAGGAGGTAAGGGCGTAATTGTCTCTGAGATGCCAAACAGCAAGCAGTAACTGATGTCAAAATAAAATCTAGTATAGACATACATGAACAAAACTTTCCTCATCACCTACTAATTGGCCATTTACTATTCAACACTAATTAGAGATCGCCACTAATCTGTAATCCACTCACTAGTTATTTCAAGCAGCAAAAGTCCCTCTTAGAGGAGGTTCATAGAAGTGCCATAATTACATCTATTTAGCTCCTCTTGGATTTTTGTTGTATTCTGTATTTCTGTTGTGTAGTTACTTGGCTGGCTTCTCAACAATCTCATTTCCATGTGATCAGTAACAATGGTGTTTCCACTTTCAAGAGTGTGGTACTCCATTGCAAATATCAGATGTATATCCATCTGTATGCTCTAGGGCTTACCTTCAGCTCTAAATGCTGTGGCTGCCATTTGTATAATGCTTCTCATGCTTCAGCTGGTTTCATTTCTCTTTTGTCAATATGTTCCTATCTCAATCCTTCCATTTCAAAGATGTTTAGCATCTTGAAGATTTGACATTTGGCTTTCTTACATATCCCATTCCATCACTGCTTCCTACAGCCAGATGTCAGTCCAGCTCCTTTTAGCTGTTCTTGGACTATTGTTCCTTTTTAACACACTTCATTTACTTAAGTAGGATGATGTAATTTAAAGAGTTATCTATTAATCAGTTTGAAGAATGCAGTACAATTTGGCACAATTGTATCAGTCTGTGATGTTTACCTATGCACTTTTTATTAATACATTACTCATTTGGTGTTGGTATAGTTCAGGCTTTCTTGCCAGTATTACTTAAAAAACATCTTTCAGGATTATTGGAAGACCATAAAATTTGTCTTTTCTGGAACATCCATCTTCTCCTCAGTTTTCTACAGGCTTTTAAAACATCACAGACTACACGTTGTCTTCCAACATTTTAGTCTTCCATATGGTTTTGTATTTTATGCTGGAGCGTCCTGCAAACTGCCAGCTCCAAACTAATAATGCATTCATTTGCACAGACTTCTGCCTTTATTGATATTGTTTAGATATGGAAGCATTTATTTCTGCTAGTGAATTCCAAACTGGGGTCAGTTTTGCTGCTGCGTAATTGAAGATGGTATCAGGAACTACAGCAATGTAGTTGTTGCAGAATATCACACTTGGAACTCTGCACAGGTTAAAAGAAAGTAAGATTTCCAGCCATTTCATAATATTCTATTATCCTCAAGTGTCGCCAAATTGAGTTTTTATGAGAAGAAGGGATAGACCTTACTGTCATAATGGTCCATTATTAGTAAAGAATACGCTATATTTGTTAAAAAAGCCTACCTAGAAATGTGCAAATATTGATTTAATCAATGTATTTATTTATATAAGAACTGTACAAAATATCTTTGTTATGTAATGATGAAAAGGGAGAATTTGGCTCTGTATCTAAGAAAGATCAATTATTACACTACTGTAATGAGATAGGTTAAATTTTTACCATCTCAGTATCTTGTTAAAGTCTTTATTGAAAGAATATTAATTCTTAAAGTCTTTATTGAAAGAATATTAATTCTTCTGATATCCTTCTTCTTCCTGTTCTTGCACTTGTCTTTGTCACAAGAGTAAGACATCTGAATTTCAATGCCCGACATGGGCTTATGAGATATCGCAGCATAAGCTAATCTGCACTGCTTTCACCTTTTCAAAATTCAGTAATTTGACTGGCTGAGGCTGTGGTTCTTTCTGGCAGCTGCCAAGGCTTTAAGAGAGGAGACCAGTCAATCAAAGTCTAGAATAAGTAAAAGGTCAGAGTAGTCAATACTTTGCTGTCTTTCATAGACTGTGTGAGGTTCTAAAAACCCATTCATGTGACATGAAAGGGAGAAAATAACTGCATGATTCATTGAGACAACAAAGAACATAACAAACCTAGGAAACACTAACCATAGCAAACAGCTTAACCATTTACATTTTGTTTTTACCTCGGCAATATCATGACCCTATAAGGCCCTATCAGACAAATGGACAGATATAAGCATTGTCACTGATAACCATGAAAAATGGGTTGATTTCCAGTTATGAAAGATTTTTCTGTTTCTTATTGTTCCTAGCAGTTTTTGCCTATTGGCTTTAGAAATTTAGTTTCAGGCTGGAAATTGTTTACGTGCTGTGATGAACAGACTTGGGTTAGTATCTATACTCATGATCAAGTTTCACAATGATGGGAAACTTTTTACAGCACCTATTAAGACATCCATATTTTGTGTCTCAGAACTTTTCCTTTAAAATAATAATAATAATAAAAAAGATGCTCTAAGTCTCTGACCACAGTTGCAATTTCATGGTATCCCCAGATAGCTCTGAACTGTTAAAGTTAATTCATACAGGGAGCTTGTAAGACTTAGCCAGGCTCCCCAGCAAGCCTGATTTCCATCAGCTGAAAGCCTCTGGGTGCAAAAGTACATTTTCACTGTTGACAAAGGCAAATAAAAGCTAGAGGTTTAAATGAGGAGACTTTTTGGTCCTAAGGCCAAAGCTCTGCAACCTTTCTGCTGCCTTCTCTAATCCCTAAGCTTTGGGGAACTCTACATATTTGAAATCAACAAAGGGAAATAAAGAACAGCTGACTGTCCCAGGGAAAGGTGGCTTTTCCCCTTTTCCAAAACACCTGTGCTGATGCATTCCCTTCTCCAGCTTCTACACAGGGTCAAGGAGCAAGCTGGCCAACCAACAGTTTTTTCTGTGTTGCCCCAGAAGGATGGCATTCATCCATTACTCATTTCAGTGTAAAAGCCATTGTCAGACACTTACTGGGCCTGTTGGGCTGCTGGAGAGGAGTGTGGTGAATCAGAGAAGGAGGAATAACCATCATAGTGTAACTGAAGAGGATAATAGAGAGGAAATCAAGTGCAGAAAGTCATGCCAGACCAAGACACTCACCTGCTCAACCTCCTCCAAATGCAGTGCTGCTGTTGGTGGGTCTTAGCCATAGCTGCCCTTCTGCAGCTCAGGGTAGATGCCCTCTGCCACAGCCCTGTATCTAAATATTGCGGAAATCTTAGGGGGAGGTAAAAAATGTCAACAGAGAAACAAGGGAAGGAAAGTTTATAGACTGAAAATAGAGACTAAAATTTAGGCATGGACAAATAATTATATTTTTGCTGTACAGATTGTACCTAATGACTGCAACCAAAACTGGTTGCCTTGGGCTTGCGCTGTGTAAACCCATTGTAAGAGTTGATCAGTACCCTAAAGAATTTATATTCAAACACAGGCAAAGTGCATGGAAACAGAGTGCTGTAAGGAAAGTAAATGATTTGACAAAAGTGTCAGAGAAAGTCTGTCAGAAAGCCAGGAAATGGAGTATCCATAATACCTTTCCTCAGGAATATCCCTCAGTGCTTGATGGTGAATATGGCTTGAATATTTGGACAGATGTCATCCAGTACTACATTAGGTACAGCGACTATGATAGTCCATAGTGCCTTGGTGCTGGTTGTTGATGCTTTGTTGGTGTCAAAATTAATACCTACTAAGTATTTAGGATTGTTCAGTGAGGCAATAAGAAAGAAAAATGGAAAAAAAGAGAGACCATAATTCAGTAAAAATCCCTGAAAAATATATTAAAAGTCAAAGAAAAGTAGCAGAAACTTCTTGCAATATTGCTTAAGGACAAAGTAATAGGAAAGCTGACAGAGGCTGCTGCAACTGTCAATGAGAGCAAAGTCTGGTTTGGGCTCCCAGCATCCAAATTGTTTTGTATTGTTG
This sequence comes from Apteryx rowi, assembly GCF_003343035.1. Classification (NCBI taxonomy): domain Eukaryota; kingdom Metazoa; phylum Chordata; class Aves; order Apterygiformes; family Apterygidae; genus Apteryx; species Apteryx rowi. The sequence goes on along the minus strand of NW_020448864.1, from coordinate 1,060,006 downwards.
TCCACAGACTAATGAAATTTGAAGATTTTTGTGTTATACACTGCACAATTGATGCTTCCTGTTTATTATTTAACTTCTATATTAAATATTATGAACCGTTCCTTGGACTCATCCACTGTTGAGTGTTTCTGGAGATTGAAGCAAAAGTGGATGTTGACATTGTATATGAAATGGAAAAGGGTAATAGTGAACTCTAGAGTAATTTGAAGAGAAATTTCCATACATGGAAGCAGCTTGAAAAAGGATTTAGAGAATATTCTGGGAAATGCTGTCAAAAGGTCAAACATGGACTTGTTGGCGGCATGGACAAGATTGAAAACAGCTGAGCGAAAATGAGCAAAACGGACAGTTAGGGAGGGTCAGAGCTGTGAAGATCCCCTTAAGAGAGACTATTAGTTTGAACCTGACATGATGACAGAAGAGGAGCCTGGAGAAAGACTCAAGCTAATACCATGTCAGAATAGTAATTTCAGCAACATGTCTTTGTTAACAACACAAGGACTGTAAGCATCTCCTCAATAAATTCTGAGTCTTCACAACAATATGACTTTATTTCCAAGGCTCTGTATTCTGCTGGGGCAAGGTCACTAACTTTGCTCCTGGGAAAGAATATCTAAGACTTTTTTCACAGCTATTGAAAGGAGAGATTTCCCTCTCAAACCGGGAACCTGCCCACACTAGAGGAAGCTAGTAAACTGTGAAATGGCTGCCAAAGGAACAGCTATCTGAGTCTAGGGACTGGGTAAATCAAAACAAAAGGCACTATTACCTACTACACATAGAGATGGAGGAATTACTTTAGGGTGTTATACAGATTACAGATGATTGCCCTAAATCATTTTTTCCATGCTGGAGCCATGACAGTATTATCTTCTCTGCTCTCAGTCTATTACATTTTTAATTCTGAGCTCATGTTCAGGATCTCTTCAGATGGCAAAGCACCTGCTACCTGACTACATGATAAATGAAACACCATCAAATTAAAAACAAGCTGAACTCATTTCATCAGATTTGTTGGGCAAATGCAGTGTTCTCTTCACTGTAAAGTCTCCTGAAGTTTACTTTTCATGAGGTACCTTTATTCTGGCTTCATGAATCTGAGACTGAAATTTGTAAGCTGGCAGCTTTTAAATAAGCATCAGTATGGTTGCTTCTCTTCACAAATAAACACAAAAGCACACACAACCATTTTGAGAAAATCCATTCATGTTGTGTGAGGCAGAGGCATTAGATTGTTGAGCTCACCCTGAGCTTTGGTGCCTTTTTGCTGAATTTGAGACTGTCATAACCTGCATGATGGGTTTGTGGGATATACTGCTTACTTATTCAGGAACTTGGATCCTATCTTGACTTTTGCTGCAAACAGGATATCTTAACATAGGTAAATATAAGACTTCAGCTGAAATTGAATTTTTTATAAGTATAATGATAACATTCATTTAAATGAACCTGGAAAAAATATATGAGGAATATAAATAAGCTCCAAAAAAAAAAAAAAAAAGTCTTGGTAGCCACTGTCACAGCTGGGACAGTGAAGTAACTGAATCATTGCTCTGTTCTGCAACGACAATTTTATATTATTTTTCCATTTTGAAACTGCTGTGGAGGCCAATCTTTCTGAACAGTAAAGCCAAGGTAATGGCTCCTATGTTACATGCACTGCTTACAGAATGGTACAGTTCCAGTTCTCACAATATTGCTGAGCTACTCCTTATTAGAGTGGTGGCCCCTATTGGTAGAACCATAGAAAAATTTAGGTTGAAAGGGACATCTGGAGATCATCTGGTCCAATCTCCTGCTCAAAGGAGGCCTAACTTCAAAGTTAGATGAGGTTGCCAGAGCCTCATCAAGTTTTTTTAAATTTCTGCAGGTGGAGATTCCACATTGATGGAATGATCATATTTTCATTTGCATAATCCACATCTCAGATAACTTTCATCCCTTCAAAAGTATTGTTTCTTGGAGATAAGTCCCGTGATAACTTCTATGTTTACTAATCCACACAAAATCAGGGGAAGAGGCTAGGGAATTCAGAGCTAGAAGGATGTCAAAAAGTCCTGAAGAAGAAGGTGCAGATGAGGGCAGGGGAGCATGGGGGTGGACCAAAAATGAAGACACTATCAGGGAATAGGGGACTTAGAACTACAGTTTTCTTTGTATTCCTGCACATACGTATAACCTGCACTGTCACTGAATTACTAGATATTTTTAATGGGCAGACTTCTGGAAACCCAGATCAAAATATGGTTGTCTGAATAATTAGACTTTAATCTGTCAAAATGTGTTAAATGTTTAGGCTATATAAAAAATGACTGTCATCAAGAACAGGTCTCACCTCCATTCCTGTCCCCAGCTCCTTTCCCATTGTCACTTTTGAGGTGAGTTTGTACAATGTAGTGTGACTCTGGAAGCTACTGAGCAAAGTTCGTATCACTACTGAATGAGAAATAAAATAGCGTATGTGTATGCTCTGATCCAAACAGCTGTCACTGTGAGAGGATCAGGATCTGACAGCACTGTAATCAGCTCTTACTTCTGGGAGTCACAGGGGGCAAAGTGGTGAGGGCAGCAGTGAAGGATGGTTATAGTTACCCACAAAAGCCTGATTGTCCGGAGTATGGAGCTGGGAAATATGACTGTGTGGCTTGTCATCTCTGGAAATAGAAGAGGTACAAGCTGGAAACCTTTGGAGGGTTCCCTTAAAAAAAAGATGGTTTTGAAGCAGAGAGTCAAAGAACTGTTATGGTATTTCAGAAAGGAGCCAGGAAGTGCATATGTTGGTGAAGAATTCTTACAATTTGGTTAAGCAAATCCTTGGAGCTGACCCCAGCTAAACTCCTGAGTGCTTCTATGTTTGACCATCATTTGATGGCTCTGTATAAATAATCTTATTTGAAATTATAAAAGGCAGTAAATTCAAAGGCTGAAACTCCATCCTTAACATCCGTCTCCTGCTGAGCCTTTTTATTTCCTCCCACATGGTACTTTGGATCAGAACGCTTTGGAAAAGATGAGCAATAATATCTGGGCATGATGATAAAGAAAGAGACGCCTGTTCCTAAACTGACAATCAGGACTGTGTGTTTTTGTTCAAACAAAAGACATATTGGCTACTGTGAGACCCAAGAAGGCTCCTAATGGTCTGCAGGGGCTTTTGAAGAGTGTATAAACATGAGAAAAAGGCAGTGACTTTGCTTAGTGAGTTAGAAATAATTCAACAATACAGATGAATCATGTTACTTTGGCTGCAAGAGGAACAGAGGGGGTCTTACTAAGGAAAAATACAATCAAAAGTCTTCTGAACTGAATTACTAAGCTGAAGCAATGATATTTCAGATCAGGTAGATCATAACTTTACATGCCATTTATGCAATTGTACTGTATACTCCATTCCCAGAAAAGCCTGCAGGAATGTTTACCTATACATTTGGATGATTTAGAGCTCAGTTAGGCAGTACTCAGTATTTTTATCCTTAAGTCAATGATTTTTACCCCCAAAAGCAGCCTGCTAAATATTAGACAACACTTACTGAAGTAATTCATGTTAATATTTTACTTGGTACAACAAACATTATTTTCTTATTTCTGTTCTTGTAATGGTAATGATTGTTTCCACTCCTCTCCTTTTTCAACATTTACATATAGAATTGGTGTGATTACCATTACTATGGGAAGTAGAAGATGATGCATATGACTTAGTAATAAGATTCTCTGAGATGTGCCATTGCATGTAATACTCAGTAGATTGTTATGATGGGACAATCTTGCATAGCTTTATCCATTTTAAAGTTAGATGGTTAGTTGTGTATTATTCCATTGGGTTCACTGGATAGAGATAGGCACGTCCAGGAGACAATTAATCTAATCCATTTTAGATGTTGTCCTATGATGAAATTATTGTCCTCCAGCAGTATCTCTGAGAATAGAGGGAGCCTATATTTTAACTTTTTAGACATCTAAATTTAGGCAAAGGTAATCCCTCTTTAGGGCCCAAATATGTCTTTTTATTTTCTTTTTCTACATGCTTTCCCATTTTATGCCCCAAATTTTCCACTCAATAGTTTCAAGTGCAAGAAGTTAAGGATCCCTGATAGCATGTTATATACATGAACAGTCAGGATAATTTAATGTATCTGTGCTCTCCTTTCAAAAATTAATTAATTCATACAATAATCTCCAAGGAAAAGTGGGAGTAACAGCATGAGAACTTATCGCTAAAAATGCCTATATGAATAAAATAAAACCTACATTTTACTATACACTAACTCTTCAATAGATTTCTTGTAGGAACTCTTTCTTTTATCTATCTTTACCTTTACAAATATTTTCAATAATATGTCAGTCCTCACGCTCTCAATAGCTAGGGCAGAAGAGATGGAAGGGGTAACTACTGCTTTTCTTGCTGCTGATTTGACATTTTTGAACAGCTGTGAACACTTGCATACCACTTTCTCTGCCTTACAGCAGGGTCAGTGCTAGCTGTGGCCAGCTCATCTATCTTTCTGTCTTGCTCTTGCACAACAATGGGGGTTTCATACTATTTTCCTTTTTCCTGACCCTGACTATTCATCACTAAGGCGGAAATAATGGCCCTGATGGCTAGCAAGTCCCTCCCCGAAACTCAATGTCACTCCTTCATTGGCGTGACCATACAGACACAAAAATGTCCCAAAGACAAATAACTGTCCACTTCTAGGTTTACTTGATTTTGATTCTCTCCCTTTTCTTATTCCATCCTTGCCTCAGAGGAGGAAAAATTTGACAAAAAAGAAGAAGCCTAGTCCAGTGACTTTCCATCATCCAGGATGTTCTTGAACCAGACTATTCCCCTCCCCCCCCCACACCCATATTATTCATTTCATTTGGATGATTAAATAAAGCAGAAAAGGTTATTTTGTTGGAAAAGAGCCTGTATTAATTGTATAAAAGCTGTCACTGTTCCGTTTTGGCTTGGTCTCCTCTCTGGCTCCCAGCAGCTAGCTGTAATTCCTCTTTCTCTGAATTTCTAGCTTCAGGCACCTCTCTAGTCCCCAAGATCAGTATCTCTTTTGCTTTTCAAAAGCTAGCATGACATTGCTGAATCTGGAGCCATTCCCCTGGCTGCGAGGCCTTCACAGTTGTTTTGTAATTGCCAGCTTAATGAAGGCAGCTTTCTATTGTTTTCTCTATTGTCTGCACTGGCAGACCCAGGCCTCTTGCTCGCCTGCCCTGCTGGTACGTGTTTACTGTATGAGGTCCATAAGCGTGACACCAGCTGACAGACATGGGAAAGGAGGAAAATGAGTTGGACCCTGATTAGTGTCAGGCAGTTGCAGCATGGCCACTCTGCCAGGGCAATGGGAGGTGCCGGGGCTGGGGGAGCGCTCACAGGTTACCTACCTCTCACGGGTGTTTCCTTTGTGTGAGAGTGAGCGATGGGGCTTCTTTGGGGAAATGGAACTTCTTCTGTACAAAAACTGAGAGAGAACATGATTTTTTTGGCTGACTAGCACTGCCTCCTTGTTCCCTTGCATAGCTCCGCATGTTTGCAGCCATCCACACCTGCTCCACCAGATCTGTTGAGCAAGGACTGTCTTTTTGTCTTTGTGTTCACAGTGGGGTTCCAGTCCATGGTTAAGGCTGAAAATGTGTGGCATTTTTTGGTGAATAAGTGGTCTGTGGGACTTTCCAGCATGCCATAAACTGTATTACTTAAATTTTGAGCTCTTTAAAATGAATATATCAGTGAATGTAGAGAAATTAAGTGAAAAGTTGAAATACTAAATAATTTTTGCTTTCAATATATCAAAACAAAAGGCTTTATAGTTCTATAGAGTTCTTACTCTCTTAGAGCAGAATAGAACTATTCTGGTAGCAGAACCTAATATTTTCTAATTTGCCAAAGCTTATGATGTTACAGAATTTACATCTTTTTGGAGAGAAAAAATTATCACATTCTTTTGCTCCACTTTAATGGTAAAGCCATTAGAAATTACTTATGAAAAATAATTTTCAGATGTATTTCAATAAAAATAGAAATACTTTGTGTTAGATGTTGGCTTGTATTTTCTGTCTTGTTAGAATCTGTATTTGCTGCGTAAACTTACAGACTGCTTAAGAGGGAGGTAGCATAGAAGTAATATAGACTCCTTCATCCCCCAAACTGTAGTGTAAGACAAGAGGTAAGAAGTATAAACAGACATAGATGTTATTACAGAAAGATGCAGCAAGAACACAAATAAGTATAATATGTGATCATTTCAATGTACTAGTTTTAAATGCTTTTTCTATTTGCTGTCTTCATCATGAAGGAGCATTATGTCACGTTGACCACAGTGAAAAAGATTCCCTTTGATTAGAGCAGAATGATGGTGTGTTCCTGAGAAGGGCAAGAAGTACAGTATGAAAGAATGTTGCTGCCTTTGGGTTTTTTTGTTGCTTCCAGAATAAGTTGCATTTTGTTCTGTAGATGAGGCCCCTTTTACAAAACATTTTGATGTGTGACATCCTTTATACATACTGAGTTTTGATAATATTGATATTGATACATGGGTTGACTGGTATATGTAATTTCATGTCGATTTTGCTTTATTATTTTAATGAAGTCAAAGACCTTTCCACCGTTTTCTCAAACATTTCACATATGGCCTCTGGCTGTGGAGCTGTTTGCAGTGCCAACATGCAGCGTGCAGATGGATCAATCAAGCACGCTAAAATGCAATGTCCCTATATAGGGTAGTTACACTTGACCTGAAAATAATAGGTTTTGATGGGATCGTACATTTGACATGTTATGAGCTAGCTTACCACCCCCATTGCAGGAGATGAATGTCTGCTCATCTGCTGCTGCATGGCATCATATCTCGGCTGAAACAGTGCTGAGGGCATTTTAAGGTTTGAAACGACCTCTAAATGCAGTGAGGGAGGAGCAGCCCAGCCAGACTTTTGTCTCCCTTCCCTAAACTGGAGTGAAGGACAAGGCAGGAAGCCAAGTGAGAAGAACATAGTGGGACTTCAAAGCTCTTTTTGCTCTGGAGGAAGAGGTGAACAGAAGCATGGTCTTCAATTTTGGTTATTACTGCAGCAGATCTGTTCTGAAGGCAAATCCGAGCAAACTTAACTGATGGCTTGTTATTGTTTTGTGCTTTAATTTGGCAGTAATTCCAAAGGAAAAAAAAATTGAAACAGTCTCCAAAACTTTTGACAGACTAAAAAAATATATGAAAGTGTCATTTTAAATTGCACAGGGCATTCAATCCTGGAGATTTAAATATTCACTTGTTTTAAAATAAAATAAAATTAAAATAAAATTCCAAATATTAATTTCAGAATATTTTGGTCTAGTTTTCTAACAGAAAGTTAGGGAAAACAAATGCAAATTTAAATTAATTCCAATCTGCCTCTATTTGATTTTTTTTTCAATCAACACATTTTCCTGTCCAAATTGGGGACTTAGTTAATCCGGGCAAAGTAAAACTGTGGCCTCATGACTGCTTGTACTGTGTATTTTTCTATTCAATAAAATTTACATGACAAAGTCATTTGAATAAATTCAACATAGTCAAAGATGAACTGTTTTTAGTTCATTTAATTTGGTAATTTTGATACTTTATTTATTTATTTATTTATTTATTTTTGGTGTGCAGACACCGATAGTTGTGATAAATAAACCCAGATGCTAAAAATAATTTATTTTCAATCTTCCAATAGTTAGGTTTTGAAAATTTCTCTTATTTTTTTTTCCTTTTTTTTTAGTTTTCACAGTCTATGAACTTGAGTTATTGAGCAATGTCAGACTTTATTTATTAAGGACATGACAGAGATTAATAAAACACTGGATAAGCTACAGCTGATAAGAATTTTGAAAACTTCACTTTAAAATTGAATGAAGTGGAGATAGAAATTGAAGACATGGAGATAAGAATTGATGGACAGAGGCCATTCCAACTGAGAGTACCAAAGACGACTGTAGAACACTGTGAAATTGAATTGATCACCTGGAAAATAAGATTAGAATAAGAAATATGAGGTGTGAGGGCTGGAAAAGCCAAGTTAATCTTTTCTGAGAGGATTATGAGGGCCAGAAAGTGGAATATCTGTGTTTCTTAAATGTATGCCATACATTGCCTCTCATATCTCTAGTGTTGTCAATTAGACAACACTCTGATATGTATTTGTATACTGTACCTCTTTTGGATTCCTGTATACAATCTCACCATTAAAACATATACATAAAGCTGAAATTAAACCTTGCCTAATTTAAAACAATTCAAAGTGGTGAAGTTATAAGTTAATGGAGGCCTATTGGCTGCTTCAGAATTCAAGCAACTAATGCTCTAACAGAACATTTAATACCATATTTACTGTCAGTGTAATAAAAGCCCATTTCCCACTCTAAGAAAAACAGAAGAAGATATACTTTCCTGGCTTGCACATTTCTGTAGTGCGTCAAAGTTTAACTTGTTAAGGTTAACTTGTTGGGGCTTAGGTTCATGTATTTCTCCTTTCTCCAGACATGCAGAACATATGGATAAGAAGATAAGCTGTATATGGACTGTGAAAAATAGCTTTGATTCAGCCTCTGAGAGGTTTGATTTTCCATAATGTGGACTGTCATTGCCTTTGCTCTTAATTCTTAACTGCTATTGCCACTGAGCTCATTTAGCTCATTTATATGATGTGATAAGTTAGTATTACATTTATTATCATAATTATCCTGCCTGATTAATCTTGCTTATTCTGGAAAGTTATGCAAGCTTCTTACTGGAGGGCATACTTTCAAGTTTTAATATTCATGTATAACATAGCTGACCTGGAGATTGAATATAATTAATCTGGACCAAAGGTGTCTGTGTCAAATTAAAGACAGGTATGCTGGAATGGTTTCAATATCCAGTGTTGGCTGAGGCAGGATGAAGATAGATGTACTGTGAAGTCAGAGGACATGGTGATTGCTAGAGCTGTGCTCATCAATCCAACACTGCCCAATGAGGTTTTAAACACTTTACATTCAAAATTGTCTGAGATGACACAGCACTTTTTTTATCTGTGCCGAAGATCACTTAGGCACCCCTGCATATGTCATTTGTTCTGCACGCGCATAGAGACTCCAGACAAAATCCTGCCGAAATGAGCTCAATGCAGGATTTGATTAAATGAAATTCAGTAATGTAAATGATGGAATTTCAGCTAAGTGTTCATAAAGATCCTTCTAGCCATCCCGACCCAGATCTATGTGCTAAAATAATCATTAGTTTATCAACCTTATCTGACATTGTTTTTTCAGTGCTTGTCGTTTGCTGTTTTTTTGCATAAGTTCTGATGGAGGTGTGTATTTGTATGAGAAAAGAGAAAAGGAGAGAGAAAGGGAGAGGTTGCCAGCATAAGAAGTATCTTCTTCCATCTGTATTATTATGTTCAAGGCAGAGAATTCCTAACCATGCAGGTTAATATTAATTTTATTTCCAGGTGAGGAAAAAAAAAGAAAAAAAAAGAGGTGACCAAAGTGATAGTTTGCATTTACAAAGCACTGGAGCAGTTACTGCTTGTCCAGGGGAAATAACATTGCATGTAATATATACCATAGGCTATTTGTTCAGTCTGATTGCATCTTACATTTTAGTAACCTTGCTTATTTGGACAACATTAACTTCTGCAGCTCAGGTAGGGCTACTCTGAGCCAAAAAGTAGACTCTCCTGGCTGAAATTTACTCACAAGAAAAATCCCAAAGGCACCAAATGTGACAAAAAGGAAGGAACTAGAACAGAACTGCTCAGTAGCTACATGTCTGTGGGCAGCCTAGGAGTGCATTGCTCACTAATAAGCCTAACTAGTCCAGCAGAGGGGAGAAAAACTAATAAATAACAGTAAGAAGAAAAAAAACAAAGCCACAGACTAATTGTGAAGAGGTTTAGGTATGTTTTGGCTTCACTACTGTGTTTGCATGAAGAATGAGTTACCTGACTATTGCTCTACATTTTTGTCTTACTTTATACTGCTTCTGTTTTATGTATTTTGAACTATTTCACTCCTTTTGGAGGAATCCCTTGGAAAATAGAGATATGCTGCTGACTGTCCCATTGGTATTTAGTTTATAATTTCTGTACTGGGATTAGTTTGGCAGTACCTATTACTCTGGTTAGTTTTGATTTGTTTCTTTTTCTGTTTGCTTGAGAAAATGAGAGTGCTCGTGTTCAAACAGTTGAATCAGAAAATTTGCTCAAAGTACTGAGTGCACGAGTACCAGAATGGAAAAAAAATGTGAAACTTTTAAGCCCCAGAGGGTGGTTTCTATGTTTTTTCTGCTCCCTATTTTAAAGTGTCACTTTATACTGGCTTACTAAATTATTTTAGTGATGGTTCTATCTCTGTTTGCTGTGGCTGCTAAAGACAGAAAATGTCTCCAGATGAAGATCTTATGGGGTAAGAAGTTTGGATTGACTGAGGTAGTGGATTTCAACATTCTCACTCTGATACATCTCTGCTCTCGCTATATGGAAATATCGTTCCCTTTTCTGAGTGTATATATCTGACACACAATACTATATGTATTGAGAAATCTACTTAAGGTGTTAACTGAGAAGAAAACTGTCACTTAAGATCCCTGATAACCTTAGTTTTTGTGCTTACTGGAGAAGAACTGGTTACAGGAACATTGTGCCTGCTTCAGAAATGTCCAGGGCAGTAGGTTTCTATCTGGTTGGTTACTCCTTAAGACTTTCTGTAAAGGGCAGCTTCAGCAGACAGGGGGAGAGCTTTGCTGAGGAAGCTGGGGCAAAAGAGAACAGCTTAGGAACTGTATGACATCTTGGCTTCTTGAATGCTTCTCAGTCTTGGAGATTTTGTTGACATTTACAAAAGAAAATAATGAACATTCATCTAATCGTGAATGTGAAGTATTTTGTGAATATTTCACACAGCAACAGGACTTAACTAAATCTTGCAAATTTAAACTGTCTTTAGAGAGCTATAAGTTAAAATTATGCAGTCATTTTAGCCTTGGTTCACAACGTTTGCATGTTTGCTTTTGGCTGGTATCTGCAGCAGAAATGCAGAGCATTCAGTGCCATTTATTCTCCTGAAATCAAGCAAAACTGTGATTTTCACAATTCTTCAAGGCTAATTTGTAGACAGTGGAAATATGAATACCCATTCAGACAAGCATCCCATCGTGCTCTCCTGCTTGAACTTCTAAACTTTTAGCATTAAGCTATTACTAGTTTAAACCACTCATAGTAAATCAGTCCTGAAGGCTGATAGAAGTTGAAGTCACCTTTTTCTAGGAAAGAAGAAATGCTGTGAAAAGAAAATGGATATATCGAACTCACTACACATTGCATATTTTGCTGGTATTCACTGTTAGACATCTTTTAATCAGCAGCCAAAGAGAAAAAGCTAATAAAAGTAGCATGAAGTTGTGAAACAAAATTATAATCCGTTAGATTAGTTCATAACAGTCCATTTACCTTCAGATTTTATTGTAAGATGGCAGTATTTTAGCAGCATGCTTTTAACTGAACATTGGAATTCTGTGCTCTGAACCATGAAACATTTATTTTAAATATTTATTGGTCCATTGTAAAAAAAAAAATTGGTAGATGTGGTTCAGAAATTGTCAGTTCAAATAATCAGCTCTGCATCTTTATCAAGGAACACACTTTTGCAAAAGAGAAAAAAAAGCCACTAGGTGGGCTGTCAGGATGCTGAATATTTCTCTATCAGAATGGAAGCTTGTAACGGCACTCGCATTCTGTCAGGTTTTTAGCCCTCTAATTCATTGTGATTTGCCACTGTGAGGGATTTGCCACAATATTTTCTGAATGAGAAAGCATTCAGTATTATAGGGTCACATTCTACACACTGTTACATTTGTGTCAGCACTTTGCTCAACTGAGAGGAAGACAAAATTAGACCCATAATATGTCTTACATTTTGCTAGGGGTTATGCCAAATACATGATTAAAATTCAGTTTGTAATGAACAAGCCTTTGGCAATAATGTTGTCTTTTAAGAAAACTCAGATCTCTGATAGTATCTTGGGATCCATCCTTTTGAAGGCAGGGGACCCAGAACTATGCAGTTCACATCTGCGGTCAGATTCTGACCCTTTGTGTGATGCTAATAAGGCTTTGGCTTTTGGAGTCCCTGACTCAGTTTGCTCAGAAATTTCCACTGTGGCACTTGGGATGGTGGATGCTTCTGTCTCTGAGGAGGGTCACATGCTGTGAGGAGACACCATGTATAGGAGCAGACACACTTGAGGTTTCTGGTGTGCAAGCTCTCCTGTCACAGCACAGGAACCTGTGCCCATCCTGGTCTATTTCCTTGGTTCAAACACTGTGTCTGGGGACTAGGAAAAAGTGTGAGCAGGTGTTGGTATCCTCTGATAAATCCCGCTAGCTTAATAGCTTTCCTGCAGGCTGCCATCTCCAGACTATACCTAGGCCCAAACTTCTATGGTTGCTCCTCATCTGAAAAGCTAAGACAGCCACATTTATCAGTCACCGCCAGTCATACCAGACTGAGCTATTGGTGTCCTTCTTGTGCCAATTATCCTTGACATAGTTTCCCTCCAATTTATGGAAGCCAAAAGCTGTTCTTCTGTTTGGGATGAAATATATTTGTAAAGCCAATAGATCATGGACATTAGCTATGCACAAGATTTTCAGAGTTATTTAGTCAGTTTTTGGACAGCAGAATACTTGTGATATCCCTCTTTTAATCCACTTGGATCAGGAGCTAAGAACCGTGAGTCAGAGGCCTACAATTTAAAAACAACATTGTCTAAGTCATTCCTACACTTGAAAATAATAATAATGAAAAAATCTGTGAGTAAATGTTAAAGTCTGTTGTACATGTAGGAGGTTCTTGGGTTGATAAGCAGCAAATGGATCTCGCTAAATGTAATAGAAATGCATCTTTTATCTTTGGAGCATATGATTCTGTTAGTTAAAGAGTGAGAAATTTGTGCAGGTAAGGAGTACACTGGCTAGGAGGAAAGATCAAAGAAAATTTATTAATAAATGGAATGGAGTTTATAAAATGCAGTAGCAGTGTAGAACCCAGCCCGAAGGTTTACTGAGTTCATTAATTGTCTTTATTTCCCTTCCCCTTTTCTCCCACAAAAACTGCATGTTATTTTGAAGAATTATCATAAAGAATGAATTCTCATGCTGGAAGACTCCCAATCTATTTTTAGGTGTAATACTGAACTATAGAAACTGCAAATAAAATCCTGTGGGCCCAGGTTCATTTCACCTAGCATTAGGCACTCACACAATGAACACAGACTCCAACACATCTGAGTCCCCAGTTAGAGTGAGTGGAAAGAGAACGTTATTTGCAGAGGGTGAACCAGACCTTCAGAGGGCTGAATGGTTATAGGATGTGTCTAGGTCTTTTCATAGACTGTATGAGAAGACTTCTAACTTGTGTGTCTCATTTAAGTATTTAAAATAAGGTAGAACAGGTACTCTAGTCTACAGTAAATTAATTCTGGACTGCAAGCATGTCTCTCTATTCTCTCATTAGTCATACTCTAATCATCCTGGAAACACTTTCTCTATAGAATATAAGGTACAAGAATGTGTATGTAGAAATATTCTCTGCATACACAGAAGTGACTTGATTATACAAGAATTTCAAAATGAAGAGAACAAAGAAGAAACATTAGCAGAAAGAAGTGAATGGAGGGAAGAGAATGTAAGATTGAAAAGATACTACCCTCTAATGCATCTTTTCACCATTAGTAGTAAATCTGAGGTGTATCTGTGCAAAGTTTGAAAACAAATGTTGATGACTATTGCTTCATCCCCTTGAAATTTTCTACACTTCTTTAATCATGAACATGCCATTCTGAATGAAGCCAGATGTCCATCTGCTCAGGCTTCCTGTCAACCTGTTACCAGTATTGAGACCTTCAGAGCAAGGTGCAAGAAACACTTCATGGACATACTTCATGGCATACTATTCTGCCTGTGGAGGAAATTTCCTCCTAACTAAATAACATATTGATTATATTATATTTGCATGCATTCCTAACCTGTTTTTTCTTAATGTTTTGTTTTGTTTTGTTTTGTCAAGGCAGAGCTTCATGTAAAATTCAAACAGTTGATGTCATTTTCCCAGGAGAGGAGGGCTGTTAGTTGAGAAAACATGAGAACATGTTTTTCCGTTTTAACTTAGTATCTTCTTTTGAGGAATAGGACAATGTCAGATGTGAAGTAGAATGTAAGTCTCCTTATAAGTCTGCTAGGACATTCTCAAGAAGTTGAGAGACAAGCCATTCCACATGCAAATCTCAAACCAGTATGATTCATAAATGAAGTTAGCAGCTGTCACTGCTCATGTTTCTGCTAACTGGTTCAAGCATTTTCTGTTAAAAAATCATGTAGCTCAACATGTAATAAAAAGCAAAACCACACAGCAAACAGGTTGTCTGTTTTCACTGGAGCATCTCTAACAACCACAGCAGTACTATACATTAAAAGTGGCTTATTTATTGATTGATTGATTCATTCATTCATTCATTTGTATTTTAGGTGCAACTACACTTTGCAATCTTTTCTAATCAGCACTGCCTATATGTCTATGGATGATTCTTGTCTTTAATTTCAGCATCTCAGAAAAATAGTTTTTTTCTATGCCAATATGAGATAGAAAACGTGTGGGGGTGTTACAGAAAAGAAGTGCTTGCTTGTGTATTTTGTCCATTTCAGACACATATTTTTGTTTGGCATAAATCATTATCTTGTCATAGACTTTAATGTTGCTGAAGTTTTTTACCTCACCAAAGTTAAGTTATTTTTCTCAGTGTGCTGATGGCTGTGATTAAGAGTATCCATTGTGATTTCCCTGTATATTTATATCTATACATAGGTAAAATAAGTAAAATATCACCAACCACTCTGAATTGCAAAGCCACAGAATTCAATCTTACATCTTTGTTTTGTTTTGTTTTGTTTTGAGCATTGCTTTTAGAGCCTTGGATTGTAAGGGTTTTCTTCAACCCTAGTTATTTTCTTTCTCTGAGTGGCAAAAGATATGTCTGTCCCTGCCTTCAGTTACACCATAAATGAAGTAGAAATAACATTTAGAAGCTGGGTACAAAAAGGGGAATGATAAAATTCACTGAGCATAATCAAATGATGATTTGGGGAAAAAATACACCAGAAAAACAGTTCCTTTTCCCTTGCTAAAGCTTTGATCATGGGGTTTGACTGTCATTACTCTGTCTTGGTTCAGCAGGGATTCTTCCATTTTTTTTATTTTGAACTTCAGTGGCCTTAGTAAGTTAAAACCATAACCCATAATTGAGAAGTTGAGGAACATTGTGGCTTGACCCATTTTTGGTGACTCTGATTGTAGCAAAGGAGAGTAAAATGTTTATAAATATCCCTGTCTGCAAAAAGTAACTGGATGATCAACTTTTTACTGTGGTACCTGAGAGCAAAGGGCTGATCCCTGGCTGAATTATATCAGTATACTCCTCTGTCTCTGCATTATGACAATGCAAACAGACCTTAGTAGCATTCCGAAGAGGGGATGCTGATATATAATAGAGGCACTGGAAAATCAATTGGCAAATACTCTAGTAGCCCTTCACAATACCATAGTAAATATTTACCTCTTTCCTGCAGAAGAGCTCACAGGGCAAAGAAGAAATATCATAGTGGAGATGAGGCAATCACAGACATCAGCTTATTTTAGAAATATTAAATGTTCTTGATGGAGCCATGCTTTTAAACTCACTGGATGTTTTTGGAGCTATTAACATCTTAGCCAAGCTTTGAGAAAATTTATGTTGTATTAAATGGAGATAGGGTTCTGAAAAATGATGCAGAATGTGGTACCTGTATTGGTAAGACTCAGAGGGCTTTCATCTGTTAATATCCCTTAGGGATGCTGAGAGCACACATCACAGTGGATGTATTTAGGCCTGTGCCTGGGACAGAAGTGGGAACTCAGTCTAAGCTGTGGACTAAAATGAGGACTAAAGATCACGCACCAAGAAATCAGAAAGCTGTGGCTCTAGCAGGAATTATTAATACCTCTCCAGGCTAGGGTCTTAACAAAACACACAGAAATCAAGGGAAAAAAATCTGAAACATTCCTGAGTTTTTGGCAAGTGTGTGAGACACAGAGGATTCACAAACCCTACAGCACTGAGGTGGAAGATGAGAAGCTTCATCTGGTTACCTTTGTAGGATTACAATGGGATCAGCATAACCTGTGCCTTTTGGTGGTCTATGCAGCAGTAGTCAATAAAAATTAATGTTTTCAGTTGCCATGTTTGGCCTTGAGCTAAAGACTAACATAGCTTCTTCTGTGGAGGTCCTGAAGTACAATAAATGATTTTTGCAATTGGATTTATTTAAAAGTAAATCTGGAAAAAAAAATCAGAACTGTTTTACAGAGAATTTGAGAGTCACCTCTGACAAAATGAAATGGCTGTAAGATGTAAGGTCGCATGGAAAAACTCTTGTGAGAGGAGATTTAGCCCAATTCAGCAGTTTTAAAACACTGGAGAAGACTCCAAAGCTGGATAAACCTTGAGAAGTACTCAAGCATTGCCTGAGTACAGCATTGCTAAATTAAGTGCCTATCCTGGGCATCTATTTATTTGGTATCTAAGGCATTTATGTGGGGGGGGCAGATCCCATGGCCCAGGAGTTGTGGGATACCCATGCTCTCAGGAACAGCAGCTGGAGGCCAGGCAGGGTAGCTGAAAGCATCTCATATGGCATTAGGTCTGCTCTTGAGCAACGAACACTCCAAGTTTGGACCACAGGGACCTTTAAAAAAAGTTTAATTAACAAGGTTTTGTTCAGGGCTTCTCTGGAATTTTTGTTTGTTTGTTTGGACTCAGCATAATTAATGCATTTATTTTCATGAGAATAGTATGGTTCTTTGCCAATTTTGATGAGAGTTTTTACTTTTCCAGGTCCTTCAACCTTGGTAATACCCTGATGAAAGCCAAAATCTTACATCAGAAAAAAAAAGAAAGAAAGAAAGAAAGTAGCTGGACAAGAAAATTGTTCCTGCCTAGCTCTGCTAGTAGGTCTTTACTGTTTGCGGGACCCACAGCAGTTCTGTCTTAATGAGTCTTCATATAGGGACATAAACACTAAAATTCAATAGGAAACCTTTGTTACCCCAAACACCAGAGGTTTACAAATACTTTTCAAACAGATTTAATTGTGAGACAGAGAAGGTAAAATTCCCACACTCCTTAGCACTACTGACAGCTTATATACTCTTCCCTTTCACCTCTTATTCCACCTAGTACTATGTCTTCAGACAGCCCTGAATTTTATAAATAAGATCATCCACATTACTTTTTTCTTCTCACTCCCCTGTTTGAAGGAGACTACCCAAAAATAGACAGAAATCTGGCACCTGATGAGGAGCACATACATCCAGTAAAAGGACTGGACAAAGAGAACAGGTACATCAGTAGGGAAGACACTGAAGCACAAACATGACTTTTTGCTCCATCAGCTTTGAGAGGGAAAAAATCAAATAGACTCTGTAGGAAAGCTCTCATTTCCAGACTAGCAAATCAGCCACCCAGCATTGTAATTAAGGAAGAGTATTTTCTTGACAAAAATCATCTATGAATCTTAAAAGAGGTTTTATAAAATGGTAAATAACAAAGCAGATGTAGCTAGCAACAGTTACTTACTGTTAGGTACAGTCCTAGATTTGCTTACGACATGGCATACGTTCTGAGTTCACTGTTCTGCTGTGCTACAATAGTTTTTTTTCTCCATTAGTTAAAGAAATCTGTGACATGAGAGGACTGCTGAGCAACTTGATTTTCCCAAAGAAGTTCACAAATTCTTTAAAGATGTATGAATCTCTGTTCATGTTTCTTGTAGGATGAGTTAAATGACTGACTGAGAGAAGGCTGGATGGGAAATGACCTTGAAATACCTATACCAATGCATGAATATCCAGTAGGATGCGTAATCCAAAGAGCATAATAACTAGAGTATATTTCATACTAATTTTGTTCTCTGTTTCATTGCTAAAGGAGTCTGATCCATCACCTGTTGCAGTCATTGAACTTCAGGTCCTAAAATTAGAGTAAATTAATTGAAATTAATTGATTTCACTGGGGATTTTCAGTGGAAAAGAGAAGAGCAAAATGTGCCCCTGTGTATTTGGTGAGCTTAGGCTGCCAAATATATCAGTGAGTTGTAAATATGAGGTTGTCATTTATGAGTATCTACTTAAACAAAATGTCAGATTAAATATTTGTCTCTCAGCCATAGCTGGTCTATTCCGATTTGTGTGTGTGTGTATTTTCTTTGTCTGCCAGACACTAAGCAAACAAATACTGAGTCAAACAACCTTGGGTTCAGTATTTGTAATATAATGGCTTTCTCTTCCTTCCTTATTCTCAAGCTATCGAGTTTACTGGTGGCAATGTTGTTGAGCAACGAAGAAACATGCAATACACCTGACACAAATGTCTAGTGTGGTGGAGTGGTGGAGAATTAAACATGATTGAGACTAGGTTATTTTTGTTTCCATAGGTAGAAACAATCAATATCAGGTGGAAAGTCATTTGGACCCAATGCATTTTTACTTTATTAGCTTTTGCCCTGTGTGGTATAGTTTAAATGAAAGCCATTTCTGAAGACGATATTATAATGCTCCCAGTTACATCTATAGCTCATATAAAGCAGTTATTGAAGAATCCTGTCTGGATATAGATTATTACTATTACTTTAGAAGCTATGGCATTGTGTAGTCATGGAATGAACTGATTCAAGCATATACATCCAGATGTGTTGTGATTAATGGTGAGCAAGACAGTTTCTGTAATTAAAAAAAAATCCCCTACTGCAGAGAATTCAAGCCAAGATCTCTTGAAGCTTTCCACAAAAAGTACCAGAACTTAAAGAGTATTTCAGTTTGCAAGGATGAAAGATAGATGACAAAATGCATGTGTGTGTGTGTGTGTATAGTTATAGTTATACATATATATTATATATATATATACACATATATAGCTTTCTTTCAAAAGTTATTTCTGTTTCAAACAACAACAACAAAAAGACTTGTTGAGAAGCAACATCCATCCAGCTCTGTTAGTAACAGAAACGGCACCCTCTTATTGAGGTTTTTCTCACTTGGGTCTTATTTTTTATATGGGCTCAGGCTGTACTTCCTTTCTGGCATTCATTTTCATGCCAAGTAATTAAAATAGTCTAGTAAGACAGCTATAAGTTGGATTCACAGTCAGAGGGACAGATTCTGCTTATCCCTTTCATATAAAGGATGCTTCCTTTTCTCTCTTTCCATTCAGTTTAGGCTCATCAAAAAACAGACAGCCCTCAGAAAGAACCAAGAGGTGCTTTCGCCATCACTTTGTGGGCAGGACGAGACAGGCAGCTCTCCCTTCATGCAGGGCCTTGGCATTGGACCAGTGCAAAGGCAGGTGCCAGGGCAGAGGCAGCCAAAACACGAGCGAGCTCACATTGGGTTGCACTGCTGTGGCTGCGTGGGACACAGAGGGAGCAGGCAGGATCTGGGCAGGGGGATGAGGAAGAAAGTTTTCTTCCTAAATAGGTGCTGGAGACCACACCTCAAAGCATCCGTGGTGCTCCCTGTGATGGGGTGCAGACGAGTGCAGGCATTGCCCCTCCTGACACTCCCTGCCGTACCCTGGTTCCTGCAGGGCTGTTTGATGTGTAAGATATGGTGTGGTCAGCACTGGGCAAAGGTGACCTGAGCCAAGCGGACACAATGCTTCCTTGGTGATGAAATCCTCTTTTGTAGGTGTGTGTGATTTTTTTCAAAGCTCTTTTAACTTTTTTCACACTGTTTTTACCCTTTCAGAGGCTTTTACTTAAGTAACAGAAACATATTTGGCATTTTTCAGGTAAATGTATCTTCATGCTTCAAAAATTTTTCTTTAGCAAGTCAAAATAAATGTCAGTGGGTTCCTTAGGATTTATTTCTTTGCATCAGCTGGAATTTTTTTCTTGCCAACAAAAGCAATTTCATTCTGCCAGTAACTCT
The DNA here is from genome assembly GCF_003343035.1 of Apteryx rowi. Classification (NCBI taxonomy): domain Eukaryota; kingdom Metazoa; phylum Chordata; class Aves; order Apterygiformes; family Apterygidae; genus Apteryx; species Apteryx rowi. Next base: position 1,039,995 of record NW_020448864.1, on the reverse strand, counting down.
GGAAGGCTGCTACTGAGAAAGCATAACGTGAATATTAAACATTCACCAAGGCAAGATCTAAAATCCCAAATTTAAAACATATTCAAGTCATCATATGATAATTAAAGTTTGCAGGGGTTTTTCAGACCCTCCTGCAGTCAGTTTTTCAGTCCTTGCCAGCTGTAATTTCACAAATATGCTATCTTTTCAAACATTTTAGCCCAACAAAATAGCTCAACAGGGTTACAAATGCAATGTCTCTCCAAGGCAATCATCCAGAAAGAAGCGGACAGAGAAAGCTTCCTAAAATGTGATCTGGTCTTGTGCCATCCAGTCAGCTATAACAGAGAACTATTGAAAATACTTATTGGTAAGATACTTATTCAACAATAAAAGACTTCACATGACAACAAACCAGCAGCAGATCAAAGATGTGTAACAGCAGTGACACAATATGTATTTCTAAAAAGGCAGCTAGAAGTCTTCACTGTTAGCTTGTATTTCCTTTGTATTAGAGAAGTAAATTACTTCAGAAAACAGAAATCAGAAGTAACATTTTTAGCCCCTTAAGAGAATATTTTTCATAGTATACTTCTCATGCTTCTGTTGCAACCAGTAGCTTCTCAGCCTTTCACCATGTTCAGTTGTTCATAGAAGGTATTTGTTTTTAGGATAAGTTAGCCTTACCTTATGGAACAGGATTTTGGAGTTTAACAGGATAGAATCATCAGGTTCCCACAGACAACAATTTTTAAAGCCATACATAAAGTAAAACACAAGTATGTTTTCAGATAATTCATTTTATTTAATTTTGAAATGAATATTTTCGTTTCTGAAAGACTCCTATTCCAGGTTAAAAAAAGCTTTATTAAGTTCTAGAAGGTTCTGCTAGAGAGAATTTCAGTGTGTAGATGTCAAGACTTTCCAGAGCTGGTAAAAGGCATAGGAAGGAGATAAGAAAATCAGTACTTATCAAACACCATAATTTCTAAGAAATAGCAACATTAATTCATAGCAGGCTGTGTTTCAGGAGTCCATTGTAAGCTATCTTTGGTATAGCTTGATGAAATACTGTTATAACCCTATTACAAAACAGCTCTTTAATTTTAAAACTAATTTTTAGAGCTTTTTATTTATGAATTCTATGACTAACAAAATAGCAATGTTTACTGATGTCTCAAAGTTACTTTCAATTCTAAATTTGGTCTTTTGTTTATGCCATCATTTGTGTCTGCAAAAAAAAAAAAAAAAAAAAAAAGGAATGTATAATTTCAGAGTGTTTTTCTTACTTTCCCAATCCTTATTTTATACAAAGTTGATTGTCCAGCCCTAGCATTAACTTTGTCAACAGTCGGTAGTCTCATGCCAATAGCCAAATAACATTTAGTTTAGTAAGAATATTAAATCAGGATTGTTATGCATCTCCCCATTCAGAAAGAGCTTTTTGAAAGAGCCTCTATGCCAGATAATAGATGGCTCAAACAGACAGCTGGAAGAAGAGGAGGAGATGGTTTCAAAGGAGCAAGGTTTAAGTCTGTTTTCTTTCAAAAAACCTTCGAAGTGTGATTGTTTTAAAGTATGTATGGCATATTTTAAAATGATTAAGTGTTCCAAAAGCCCAAATTGCTGTTGTGATTCTTTCCTTTCCTTCCTCCATGTCATTCTTTGATCCTCCAGTCTCATAGCAAATGGATGGCTACTACCTAAAACAAATGGTGATATCATGTGTGGGTTTCATGGGTAATTTATATAGCAATGTGACATCACTGAAACAGCTTAGCAAATCCCTCAGAAAGCAGTTTGGGGAAATTAAACTCTCTTTTCCAGAAAACTGCATTGTGGCTTTTTTTAACTTTAAGAATTTTCATGACTCACTGGCTGCCCTGTAGAACCAATCCTAAGCATCTGATACTTATACATTTCTATAAAAGTTAGTTTCTATAAAACAATAGCAAAACTTATAAACTGTAAAAATCTCAGTATGCAGCAGTGCTTTGGATATAAATTCTCTCATAACTTTAAATTAGGTTTTAGTAATTGGAGAGAAGTTAATACTCCAAGACTCGCTGTGCAATGACACTGTATAGTATCCAATCAGCACACGCTGCTCCAGCATCCCCTCAGTATCAGACCCTACATGTTTTGTTACTCATTCCCAGCAGATGCTAAAAGGCTGTAGTTATATTTCTACAGATGAAATATTGTATGTTAGGTGCATTTCAGTGTGATTTAATTCAAGCTTTAGGCTTCTCAGATTCAGGAGTAACAATGCCTAGATCAATTTCAAAACATACATAATCCACCTACCCTGCTGTCTTCAGAAGAATTACACTGGAATGGTAGGCAACTCATATGGGTACTTCGGGATGAAATTGCCATAAATAGCAAAGGCATCAGTATCTAAAACTACTTAAAATAGAACATTAAGACTTTTCTTAACAGTTTTTTACAAAATTATGCATTCAGGCCTGCATTCTCCATAATTGGTGTCATCCACAGGGAGATCTTTTTTTTCTGAAAAGTTGCAATAACATTGTTTCAGTCATTTCCAAGAATAAATCAGAATATCACACTTTGCTGCTGCTCACAAACTATTATAACAACTTTAAAAGATGATCTAACAATTGCATACTTTTAAGCAAATATTTGACATTTTGTCTGGAAATTGCCAGAAGACTATGCCTTTTCCTATCCCTGCTATTAAAAAAGAAATATTTTGACTATAAACCTCTGGCAAGAATTGCTTGCACATGCTTCCAAGTGGTTTGCTGGTGCCTGACAATACCACACCCTGAACAATGCTGTGCATGCCCTATCCTTACATAGTGTCTATACTAACGAAAACAAGTTTGCTCCATTTCACAAAAGCAAGGGCTGAGCTATTTTCCAGTGATTTATCCTTCTCTCAGTTTTTCATGACTATGATGTCCTGCACTGGATGCCATCTCTTGTTAGGGGTTGTCCTACATAGGGAAAGTTAAACACTTGCTGCTACCGGACCCTGCTAACTCAAGCAGTAAAGCTCTGTATTGTAGATCTAAGGTATCTGAGGTTGTAATACTCATGATTATCCATAAAATATTAAAAACATTTCTCTTTTCTATTATTTCTTAAAGGATTTAAATAATTTAAAAATAATTTAAAAGAGCAATGAGGTAGCATAGATAACAGCGTTTGTTCACAATTTTTTTTGTTTCATTTATGAGGAAGCGTAGAGTCAGTGTGGAAAATGAGAGCAAGGAATGGTCTAAAAAGAAACTATGGTCTGGTAGCTAAGACATCCAAATGCTGCCCTGAAGAACTGAGCTCTATTTGTGTTTCTCTCTCTGAACACACTGAAAGAGACAGGGCTCCTTTGAAATGTAAGTAAGTGATTACTTAATTAAAAGACAACATCATAATTCAAAATCACAGAAGGATGGAATTACAGCTGTACAGGGAATCTTAGTGCTTATCTATGTTGCAGATCATCTGCTAGCTACATTTATAATGGAAATTGTCTAAGGTAGAAACAGTCTTTGTTGGCAAAGGTTGTTTTTCTACTGACATGACTACATCTTGCTTCTGAGGAGCATGGACTAAAACAGGCATAAGTAAGCTAGGCACTGCTAGGACCTGAATCATGGGATTTGGACTGGATGAATTGCCCTGTGGAGATGCTACTTCACTGCTAACAGAGGGAGCCTAGACAACCATTCTTTGGCTAAGGATAGAATTCAATTTGCATTTTAAGTCATTTGAATTTGTATATCGCCTTGTCTGTTAGGTGTCTAGTCTCTCTTCATAGTTAATGAAGGTTTAGTTAATAGTCAACAAGCTATAGAGAACAACTCAGCTTGTCCTAAAGCAGAGGCCCAGTGCTTATCTAAACATTAGTGCCATCTGAGATGCCCTGATATATCACACCCAGCTCTATCTCCAGCAAGGCATGGCTCTCCTAAGTACCTGCCAGGCTTAGGTCTCAGTATAGTCTTCAATACTGAAGGGACCCTCAAAAGGTACATCAGAATCCTGCTCTTAATGCCTGTTTCTTACAGTGCTTTTCATGAAATTTGTACTAAATTGTAGCAAATACTGGACATTTAGGTATAAATTTATTTTAATTTATTACAGTTTGGATGAAAGTCAAAGTCTTTCATTACAGAAGAAAAAACAAGTTTTTCATTTCCTATGTTAAAATATATTATCACAAGAGATTGGAAAACATTAACTGCTCCATCTAGATTAGAATAATATAATATTTTAGCAAGAATGGTGGATTTAGAAAATATTGTAAGGAATGATATAAACAAAGGAAGAAAAAATACCGTCATGGGATACAGTTTAATCCATGACCCAGTGTGAAATAACTATTGAAAAGCACAATAGACTAAAACAAATGATCTGATGGTTTAATTCCGTGCTGAAAATAAGTTATCTTTAAATAAATGAAACAGAAGAATATAACTTATCCTCCATATTTGAAATGATTAAAACTTTATAAATATTTTTAAGATAGTCATGTTATTTTTACACAATATCAGGTAATCTTTTTTTGTGTGGAACAAAGTAATATTTCTCTTGAGATTTGAGAAACAAACATGCTTATTTGTGATGGAGACAGGATGACTGTATAGCAGAAAAGAGTGCTAGTGAGCTGTGCAGCTTTTTACCTTTTTGGTGCCAGCTTGAATCCTGCCCAAACATCTAGTCCTCTAACTTTTCTGTGTATGCAGAAGTCATATTGAAGCCAGGAAGAATTCTTTGCACAGAAGTAATTCAGTCTGGGGTCTACATCTTCCTTTACTGGCAATCACAAGCATGATGACTGTCAAGTGCGTTCTCAGTCAACAGTTAACATTATTTACCTATTTATTTATCCCAGTAACTTTGGAGGCTATAGCAGAAAGTCACATTGTTTTAAGTGCTCCGTAGTAAGAAACAGTCCCACTTTTCACAGCTTACAGTGAGAGAAAAAAGGTGAGAAGGTAAATGGAAATGAAGTGTTTTAGTCAGAGACATCCATCTGACAATGACATAACTGAGAACAAACCACAGATCTTCTGGTTTACCATCTGGATTACCACAGCCTGGATGCCTACTGACTACCTCGCTAGAGAGATCAAAATTGGAGTGGATATGAAAAGGGAGTCATTCCTGTGAAAAAGCCTTGTAAGTCCTATGAGTTGGGGTTTTGAGTCTGTCTTTTCTGTGAAAGACAAATGTTGTGTCCATACATAGGAAATGAAATACTATGATAGTGGGAAGCAGCACCAACAGTAAGCTAAGGAAATTGTTTCCCACTGTTCAGTGACACAATAGGTGACTTTTTTTGTAACTTTTAGCTTCTTTACAGTCCTTACATAAACTTATTCTTCTCTACTCCTTTTTCTTTTTTGGTGAGAGTTGAATTTAAACTAGCTTCCCTACTAATTTTACCATTTAACACCTGATTAGCCCCAATGGCTTTTCCAACAGTCAATGCTGGACAGAGAGAAAACTGTTTTAAATCCATGATAGAAATTCTCACAGGTAGATGAGTCATCACTTTCACCTTGGAATATGTTTTCCATTTATACAAAGGCAAGAAAACAGTTATGAGTGTAATATAAAAAAGATTTAGAAACCATGTGTCTCAGAGCCAATAACTGATTCAGAACATTGGTTTCTTGCAGAGGAATTAATCCCACCTACCTTTCAATATCTACAGTGCTGATGTCTACTTTTGAACTGTCATCAAGACTCCTCTGATACTCAATGAAAAGAAGTCAGTGCTTTTAGAGCATGATTCATCTTGCGTATTTTAGACATCACCCTCAGGATGAGATGCAATGCTCCCTGAGTTTGAACACATAAATCTTAGTACATTACTGAAGAAAGCTAAGAGGCTTATTAAAAGTGCATGGTGGTGGCTAAACACTGAATGTAGAAAGGTGGCAATAGTTAAGCCATTGTTAAATTAACATGGAGAACATTTAGAAGGGATGGTGAAAATCAGAAAGTGCTTAAAAAGAGCCACAAAAATGATTAAAGGTCCAGAAAAAACTATGTTATGGTGAGAGTCTAAAGAACCTCAATCTATCCTATTTTCCAAGAGAAAGTGAAAAAAATTGACTTGTTCACAAATGAGAAATAAACAAAGAATATTCTGATCACAAGGCACACAAATATAAAAAAAAAATTACATCCTCTGTCTCAAGCTGAAATCAATTTAGCTCAAGTTCAGCCCAGATTTTAAGAGTATGTTAATAGTAAGGACAGTTAATAAATGGTTGGCAGCAATTAAGTGTATAAAATACCACTTTATAATATTTACCTTTATTTTGACTGAATGAAACCCCAAAAGTCAAATTCAGTAAAAACAAACAAACAAACAAAAAAAACCCCAGGAAGTTGTAATGCTTTTATTTCACTTTTTATAGTATAATATAAAATCGGAATTTATAGTGAAGCCATTTCAAAACATAAAGAATTGAAATGTTTCTGACTGCAGCTCTTCTTTTACCTGAAGGAAAACCACACCAATCTGCATGCTGCACCATTTTGTGAAGCACTTTGATTTCATCAGAGTGCACTTTGTTTGGGGGAATATTTCTGTCAACAATTTTTCCAATCAGCTTTAGTAATTGACCACAGGAACAGCTTACTAATGATGCAATTGATTCTTTGTCTCTTTGATTCTTTAAATCTGTTCTGGATGTGTTTCTGAAATATCTGTCATAGCGCAATCAGAAATTATGGGTTTGGTGTAGGGATGATTAGGTGAAACTGCATGATCTGAGTTATTTAGGAGGTCAGACTAGATAATCATAGCAGCACTCTGTGACCTCATAAGCTATTCATCTTATGCATTAGACGTCCCAAGTTCAATTTTAAATATGCCTGATCCTTTAGACAGCAATGGAGATTATTAAATACATGTCTGGGATTTGAAATTGCATTTTCTATGCTATTACTATTGCTGATAATTTCAGTCAGTGTTGCCTCATCTGAAATTTCCCCCCGAAAGCGAGTCTAGAAGTAAATGGTTGGGGAAGGAGAGACAGAACAAGAATAAACATTTTTATAGTGATCAACAGTGAAGGCCTTCTATGGTGGCTTTGGGGGTTCCTAGACAACTTCATTGCAGGAATGGTGAGTCCCCTTCATTAATCATGTATTTGATGCTATCTACAGTAGTTAGGGGAGTGAAACCAAGCTACCCTTGGGGTGTAAAAAAGTCCTTTAAGATTACAAATGTCAGCTCACATATATAGGTGAGCTGTAGCCCACCTGAAGAGAGACATCATTTTCTTCTGTGTGTCACTCACACTTATTGACACTCAGGCAACAGCAATACTAATAAAGGACTGCCAAACCAGGAAAATTGATTGAGAATCTTACTTGAGCAGGCAGAGAAAAATAAGCATGGATGTGAACTTTAGGCTAATTTGGCCCATTTTATTCTCCTGAGTGCTTCTCATTATTCATCTTTCACATATTTACCCTAAATCTGCTTGCAAAAAGTAACCTCTGCAGCCTTGATTTCAATTTACTGTCCCTAATGTTTGGTTAAAATTCTCTATGTTGCATTATAATCACACTCAGGTTTTTTCTCCCCACATACTGCTCATCAACCAAATTTATTGACTCATAGAGTTACTAAGGAGATGCTTATCAAGCAGAATAAACACGTTTGTGCTTGCCAACTGGTACCGTGTAAATTGGCTTTGCTTCAGTGTCCAGCCATATTTTAACAAACCCTTGACTGTGCCTCAAAATTCTTTGCTTTGTGTCTGGATTTGCCAGCAAAGTACATTTCTGGTGGCACAAAAGAGGTTTGTGTTTTCAAACTCTTTTTTTTTTTTTTGGCCTAATTTCGATACTTGAAAATTTTCATACTTTCTCCCCAGCCTACCCCACTGTACCTCTAGCAAAACATTTTGCATATCTTCTTATTACTGTGCTATCTAGCATCATTAAATTTGCTCACTGAGGCACATATATAAATGTATTTTGTTATAATGACTATTACCAGATTGACCTGGCAACCAAGTATTGCACTGGAGCTGAGCAGTTCTGAGTAACTGAAGTACAAAAGTGACTTAGTGAACCTTTATTCTCTAGTATCTTAATGATCTGTTACTGCTAATTTTCAGCAGAAGCACTTTATATTGATTATATTGATACTGTTCCGAAAGGCTTCATTGTCAACCTTATAAACTTGGAATACCAGAAGGACAGGCAGGTTATTCCAATGAGCAGTGTGCTCTGCCATAATCTATATGTAGTTGGGGACGCAGCAAATCTTTTCTGGATAGCTCGGCGTCCAAGCTCTGCCACGCAGCAAGAAATTGTATCATAATACTGAGGGTCATCTAGTGCTTGCTCACTTTCTTATTTCAATACTTTCATGTTCTGTTAAAATACAAATCAGAGTACACAAAGTTCACTGGCACCATGTGGCTGTAACAAGCCCTTTCCTCTCTCTTTTTCCTTCGTTCTTGTAACACAGCTGTTTATACAGAAGGAAGACAGTGTTGAGTTTTTTAACAGCTGGCAGTTAGCAGTAATTTATTATGGAATGGGTCTTGAAATGGCCTAGTCTCCTTGATGATGAAAAACCAAGAGGCTATGTCACTTTCAAAATCTTGTTTTGGGACTAGAAGTAGAGATTGAGGCTGTGCCAATTTCAGACTCATGAATGCCGCATAGAAGAGGGCCAGCTCCTCAGCTCCTGCTTAAAGAAAAATGAGCATGGTGAGATGGGGTTTGTTTTCACCTATTATCATCAGCTTGTTGTGCTGTACCAGCAACCATCAAAATAAGTCTTACTGGGATCTGGCGCCTCTTTTTTTTCTGTGTTTTGAAACAACAGAATTATCTTCACTTCTGCTGCTGCTCTGAGCCTGCAAATTTTTCATTCCATCTATTCTTTGTCCTTTTAATCGAGAGATACAGGAGGAAAGGTACTCACCACAACCTATGCTGGCATATAGCAGGCTAGAGGATATCAGTTTAAATATTCCCAGAGGAAGAGATGGAAAAGAACCTGTAAATATGATCCAAATCAAAGATTCAGGGAGAGAATTCATACAAGGATAGCAGAAATAGTGGCAAAACTATTCAGGTATACACTTATTCACAGGGAGTGAGACCATTAGCTTACTGAGAAATAATCCCTCCAAACTGACTTGATGTATCAATAAGATTCTACCCTCCTTTAACTGCAAAAGCTCTTTTGGCAATTGTTTTTCATGAAACAATTTTCCAGCATTATGGGAAAGATGCTGAAGGTATAAAATTAGTGATGTATTTTGCATACGCCTCAGAGAACATTCTGCCTCCACGTCCACTTCCCCAGCTGTGGAGCTCAGAAAGGCCACAGGGCTTGGGAGGACCTTTCTCACCCAAGAGCTTCAGGGAATATGTCCCTTCACAGACAACACTCAAACAGCAGCTGCATGTTGCTTGTGCAAATGGTGGCAGATAGATACATTTTCTGTCAGAATAAAGGACTATGTAGGAAGATGCAATAGACCTGTTTTCAAAGAAAACTGCTGTTAGTCACAGAAATGATAGCAGGAGTATACTGGAGCAACAGAAATTGCAAGATAATAAGGTGCAGGGTTCATACTGAGGTTATTCAGGTTATTCACTGCATTTTAATACAGCAAATTTTGAACAAATAAGGTTACTGCATATTGTTCAGTGATACAATGAGGAGCAGACATACAAAGCTTCTTTAAAAATATATCCTACACTTTGGGACCTGAGAGCATCATTTAAGCAATGATAAGGACTAAAGGTAAGACACATATTAATGACTAAGTGTTCAGTGATGTTTAATGAACATTTTGATCCTTGTTTCTGTGTTTTGTATCTGTTTAATGCACATTTCTAAAGGTTGTGACGACAAACTTGAAACATAGCTTGACTGAATTTGACCCTTAGCGCTTCTGCACTCCCCACTATACAGCAGAAATAACACCACATTCTTGCCTCAGGTAGGTCTCAGGCTGTTTCAGATAGGTAATTTTAATACTTATTCTGGAATCTAAAGTTGTCTAGTGAAGAAAGAATTTTTGAGGAAAGCCAAGGGAGTCTTCTATCATCCCATTAATTCCTATATCTGTCTTTTGACCACCTCCCTTCAGCAATAGATACATGTGTTCCCTGAGCAGCAAAGAAGATGGAAGAAGTTGTTTGGGTTGCTCAGAAGGTTCGTAATGGCCCAGTGACATGGTCATGGTCCACACATCATCCAGCATGAAGACCTTACCCTATCACACAGTCAACACGAAAGTGCTCTCTGTAGGAACATATCAGGGCTGCCTCTGCCCATGCCATCAGCTGGGCGGTGTCGATGCTCTTTGCTTTGCTATGTGAAGCTCCCAAACCTTTAAGAGAACTGCAAGGTGTGCTCTAACACTGTAGAAGAGCACACAGATGACCCCATATTTCAGACCCTCGGGAAAATGTTTGATTTGACTCTAATTTTAAATGTGTGTTTGTGTGCATGACATTTCTCATCAGATTCATCCACCCTTCTCTCTGTTATTGGTTATCATAGCACTGTTGTTCCTACATAATGCTACTGTACCTTCTACTTCTCTCCTCTGTCTTTAATATTTCACATGATCTTTTCCAGTCTGCACAACTCTTCACAACTCCTCTGGCCATTAGGTCTTAACTAATTAATTTATCAATAAATCAATTATTTTTATGATGAAGGTAGAAAAGTGTGGTGCTAGATATCTAAGTACATATTTGTCCTCCAAGGCAATGGAATAAGAGAGCTTAGAGTTAAACAGTTCAGAGAATTCCTTGCCAAAATACAAAGCTGCTCTTACAGAGGTCAGCAGGAGTTTCACTCATGAAAAAAGAGCAGAAGCAGGGTACTGGTCATATTTGTACCATCTTCTTCAAGCATATGGCCTCCACTCTGGGTTAGGAGCTGCAATTCCTACTCAACAGAAAAAAAAAGTTCCTACCACTTTTGCTCCAAATTGCTGTACTCCATATAGGGCATCTAAGTTACAGTGATCACCTCTGTTCTCTGTAATGTTAACATTCAGGGGCAGCAGTGGGATTTTGCAGTCATGTCTTCTGTTATTTGATGCAAGACCAAACAGTTCACTGTCTAGCATTAATGAGGGGACAGAGTAAAATTCCTTAGTCCACCAAACATATCTGTACTTGACTTTATGTCCTTTGTCCTACTGTGGCTCCTTTGAGGTTCATTTCCTGCATCCTCAAATTTTATTCCCCAAATCACTAATCACTTTTCAAAATGTTACTTTAAAATCCTGTTCTACTTCCAAATATGCTGGTTTTACCCATGTGCTTATCAGTAGTGAATTCATTGATGCCCAGTTTACACTGGGGTGAGCACAGAGAAGTTCAAGTCTGGAGGCCACAAAAAGTCTGGCAAAGTCTCAGCTCATAAAAGCAGTTTGTTATAATATCATACAGAATAAATCATGGCTGACATATCTGCTGGAGTTATTTTTAAAGGAAATAATTCATAAAGCTGAGAGGTGTGAAACAGTGAACATAATCTACACTGACTGATAAAGAAAAGCTGTACCGCAGAGCAGACTGGAAGAAAGGGTTAGCAACTAGCTCAGAGAGCAAGATTCTGGTCAGGATCAAGATCTCTTTGAATGGCTATGTGCTAGTGGTATCACTACTGTGGGAAGGAATAACTCAGGAAGGACAAAGATGACAAATGGAGAATCACATTGCTTTATTTTCCTCCCCACTTACAAATAACTTACTCATGCTGACAGGGTCTCCTCTAACCTCTACCTTATATCGAATCACTTATACTAATGCCAAGCAAGTTTCACTCTAATACCTCAGCTTTTCACACCCACTTCATTCTTTTGTATCATTGATATAGATGGTTTCATGGAGCATCTGGCAATTTGAGATCACTGCATCAAAAAAAAAAAAAAAAGAAATATAAAATATAAGGAAAAAGAATATATTAGAGAAGGATATTATTTTTAGTCCTCAAGGCCAAAGACAGGTCAAAGGAGGACAAAGTATTCTCTGTAAGTACTGCAGGGATGTGGTGGGTTAGAAGAGAAGGTAGAATTCAGATGGCAAAAAAATAGCTTCAGTTGTCATTTAAATCAGCATGAGCAGTACCTAGACAGGTGAGGGTGGAAATGGATCACTGGGCCAGAATATCCTCTCATTCCCACTGGTGTAAATCAAGAATAACCTCAGGTTTTTATTTTCTACAAAACTGGTAAGGAAGGAAATAATCTCAGTGAGGAACTGCTTGGGTGTTACTTGAGTGTCAGGGAGATCAAAGACAAATTGGAGCACAATGCTGCTCATATGACAAAAGAAAGAACAGAAATGAACAAAAATTACTTTATTTCACAGCAAGGTCCTTACCTTAGGCCACATTCTGGCTTACATGAGATTCTAGGGAAACAAGCACAGACTCAGACACGCTACCAGGGCTAACTAGGGCCAGCTTAGTGTCACAGGGACTCTGCAAAAGCAGAAGAGGGCACAAAGAAATATGCAGAAATGATGACAGGGCTCAAAGGGATGAATCATGAACAGAAGCTGGAACAACTGTCATTCTGACATTCATACATTGTATCATGGCTTAATGTCAGAAAGTAATAAGGACAAAAATATAAAATATCTATTAAACACAGCAAATGAGCTGAACAATTCAGAATATGGTTTTAAAAGCTCTTACACTACTAGTAAAAATACCTTAACAGATGCACAAATGCACCTTGGGATGAATGCATTATGCATTATGGATTCAGGGCTGCCATTATAACCCTCATAATTACTTTTTCACTTGTTCATGTGTTGTGCATCTGTGACTTGTTGGCAAGATATTGCAATGAGAGGAACTCTCACAATTTTACCCAACATTTTCTCTTTGGAAGGTTTGACTGCTGTTTCTGCTCTTTCCATGCTTTTAAACCCCTGCAATGCAACCTTTTCAATAGTATATGCTGCAAATACACCATTACAACTCTCTAAAATTTGTTATATTTCAGTATATACAAATAGAAAAATGAAACTAGAACTGAAAAAAAGAGGTCAGCTCTGTGACCTCATTTCAAACTGCATAAAAACAGTGGGGCAGCACTGGATTTACACTAGTGGCACAAGTATCAGAATGTGATGAACTGGAGAGCATAAAAAATCTTTCAGCAGTTCTTGGACAGGCTACTCTGTTAGTCTCTGCCAAGTTTACCTGACTGGCCAGGATAAAAATCAGAATCTCGCTATGTCAACATCTCTAATTCTTTCCTTTAAGGAGACAACACAATAGAAGGGATAGGTAGAAATTGTAGTAGGAGACTCCACTTTCCATTGAACGCTGACCTTTGAGATGTCAGCAGAAGGCAATAAAGGCATATGCACATTAGGGAAAAACATAGGTTTGCAGACATGTGACCATGAGTCCTGCACTGCAGCCAAAAGCATTGCTAACAAGACCCAGGCAAATCCTATGACATCAGGAGAAGAAAAGATCTAGAGTATAAGATGACTTATCTGCCCATGATTCACTGTGGGAAGGTACATTTCCTGTTTCCCAGCACCAGAAAATTAGATAGTTTTGAAAACTCCTCACAATCACAATTGTCAAGATTATAATGATATGTATTCTGATTTTGAACACTGTTGGGACCTCTCTGCTGGATATGGCTTGGAAACAATAATGCAGCAATTTTTTGGTCCATTTTGCCTGGTGTCCAGTCAAGCTAAAGTTGGAAAATAAGTGGAAAATACTTTTTTCTAGCACTCTGTCCATGTTACCTCTGATGTCCAAGTCATTCACCATTACCTGGCTTGAAACACATAGAAATCTCGCACAGTGGGAAACAATATATTTGTAGGGGGGCTGGAAGGGAGAATAGGAGGATGACGTAATTAAACACATTTCAAAAGGCAAAGCACGACTATCCAAATTCTCTTAGCATTTTTGGACTGAATTAGGGAGTTAATAGGGAAGGCAGCAAAAATGATTTCTGATTTTCCTGGAAAATAAGCTCATTTTGGTGCTGTGTGAACTGTCAGCTCTACCTTGGGATGTTCAGGAAAGTTAGCTCAGAATGTGGAGTTTAGTTCACCTAATGTCAGATGTCAGTTATATAGAGAGTTGGTCCTCTAGGTTCTCTTACAGTCAATGGAAAGAAAAAGGCAGTTTTAGGACATGACCAATGAAACCTTTTTAGAGAATCTATTTTCAGAGAAGATAAATTGAACCACAGAAGTATCTATTATTTTAAAAATGAATTCAGACAATGAACTCAGAAGTAAACACCTCTTTCAAAAACAGGGCAGCCTTTAGTTTCCTGACTGTCCTGCCTTATATGAGACAGGAAGGTCTCATAAAGGTTCCAAAGATGTCTCCAAAGCTACAAATTTTTCCTGAATAAGGATACCCATAAAACAATCTAGTACACCTTACTAATAATATTTGATAGATCTCAAACTTGTTTTCAGTGACAAATGTCCATATTACTTATTAGTCTTTACTGAAATGGAAAATGTGGCAACAACAGACCTGACGGTGGTCGTGCGGAAGGGCAGTGATAGATGTAGAAATACGAGGTCTCCTGGCCTTCCTCTGTCCTCTTTCAGCTCAGCAAACCTGGCCTTAATTTCTGTACTCTGCTTATGAGATTCAACTTTATAGCTCTAGTTAATCTTTCTGAACTTTCCTGAATGGCTCTGTGGACAGCCTCTGAGGAAACATTATCTACCTTTCCTGCTGGTGTTTAGAGCTGTGAATACAGTTACTTCACCTCTTCTTTTCACCTTGGAAGGTGCCTCTATCTCTCACTTGTCTGCTTTTGGAGTTGTTTTGAGTTTTGTCCCACCTGCTCCTATCTGCAGCAGAAGCTCAACTGGATTCTGCCAAGAACATTGACTTCTACAGAGCTGGTTGCACCATCAGTCTCACTGGTCCCCTTCTGAAACACCAAACTGGACACCAGAGAATATATGGAGTAGGGAAGACATTAAGAAAAAAGATGAAAGTAAAAATGACTGAATGATAAAATTCTCTGACTAAGGCTTACGATTGCAAGTTCCAGAAAACTTTCAAATGTATGTCAAGGTTCCTGACTTATAAAGTTATAATCACAAACATGTGATTTAGATACAAAAAACACAAAAGAGAACGCCTTATGCTATCTGAAGTATATACAGTTTTGTGATTATATGAGAGTTTCTGAGTCAGAAACCTTGGCACAGATCTGAAGGAATTCTCTGCAACACACAGTTTTTCTAGCTGCGTCAAAGTGATTCTGAGGATTTACAGTGTACACTGACTTTAACTCAGTGAACCAGATTTTATTCTGCTATATGGATGTGTAAAATCCATTGAATTTACTGGTGCTCCAACAAGGGCGTAGACAACACACACACACAGAGAGAGAGAGAGAGAGAGAGAGAGAGAGAGAGAGAGAGAGAGAGAGAGAGCACGCACAAGCAAGCGAGCGTGCTGTAATTACTGACAACAAGAATTACTATAATAAGAACCACTGAGATTTAAATACTGTCCCCCCTCCCCCCCCCAAAAAAAAACAACCCAAAAACCCTCCACTGATCAATGAGGGTGAAGTCAGTAGCCTAAACAAAAGCAGCTGGAGGCCAGGCAGGATAACCTTATGAATCTCACCTGGTAGTAGATGTCTGCACTTTGGCAACTGAGTCCTTCTGTGACACTCACTCCACCAGTTTCAGTGAGTATTGCTTGAGGTCTGTCATGTCTGCAGAACCTGTAAGGAGAAGATGTAGTGAGATTGTAAGCATCAGATGAATACAGGAAGAATGAAGTTTTTTAAAATTTACAACAGGGATGGAGGGCATGTCATGTGCTTGTTGGAAAGGAGGTTATTTTCAGGTTTCCAAAGTTAGAAAAGGTTTTGGCCCCTTTTCCAATAAATGAGACCAAGGCAAAAGCAAATGTGTTTCCAATCTTTGCTGTTGTGTTTATAAAGAGAAAGTCACTCCGTTTATGGGTGTGTGGATTTTTCTCTTCAGACTTGTTGATAATGTTACTACATCCAGACCCTGATGGGGTCTACTAGAGTGGTTTTGTAAAACAAATAAAAAGCATATTAAATTCAGTATCATGTCAGTTTGATATGCATAAATACTGGTTTCAACAGGATTTAACTATAGTCAGGTGCTATGATGTTGAATCTGATTGATTCTCTCTTACACCAGTCCAGTCACAGCTAACTGACCCTGTCAGTTGTTTACATCTTTATAATCATACTTGATTACTTTGAAAGGAACACAACTCTTTCTGTAGAAAGGAACTTGATAGCTAACCTGGTCAGCAGTCAGACCTGGATTTCCGGCACTGTCTTGATCTCTCAGAGAAGCTTCACATATTAAAAATCTGAAAGGACCGTTACTGTCTGCTCTTATATCCTGCACAACAAGTCCATGGAGTCTGAACCTGTGGTTTGAGCAAGTAGCCCAACAACATTCTGTTGAACAGGAAGTTTTTTCTTAACTTGTGGCTGTGATCCCCTCCCTTCCTCCTCAAAATAAAGTAAATCCAAAAAGCCAAGCAGGGAGAACTGTGGAATAACATCATTTTTAAGAAAAAATATAAGAATAGAAGGAAAGGAAATCAGTATTTCCAGAATCATTTTCTTAAGACCATACCATAATATTACAATTGTTTGCACATATTTTATTCTCCTTACGTTCTTCTTCAGAATTCAGAGAAGTATTTGCCAATATAAAATTGTTGAAAAGCAGTGAATTAGAGTACAGAATGACAATTAATCTCAATTTAAAGCCTAAGTGATGGAGAATTTACAGTATCCCTTGGTAGCCTCTACCAATGATTTATTGCATCACTGTTTAAAAAAAAATGCATCTGATGATATATGATAATAGATTACTTCTGTGGAAGTATACATCAGGTATAAACACAAAACCAAATGCATAAATTAGCTCTGAAAAAGTTTGCAATGAGAATGCATGGATTCTGAGGTCCCATTCTGCAAAATGCCAAGATTATTCAGCAAGATGGTAAGTACTCATTGCTACTTTTAAAGCCCATGGGAAATGAGAGCAATTGCTAATTCACCAGAAGAAACTGTTAAAGCAAGCCTGCTATATTTCTCCCTTTAAAAGCTAAGATGATAAATTACAATTTTCTTTGTAAACCACACCATTCTAAAACTCAGGGGGGATATCTTAGACCCTATGGATGGGTTAGATAAGTCATTGACTTTTGTGCATAGCTGCTACAACACAGAATATCCTGGATAGAGCTCTAGCTTCTATACCAATAATAGTAAGAAATTAAAACCTACAATTACTTGCATTACAAATATCTATCTCACAAATGATTTAGCACATTAGTCAAATGTTCCTGCAGACATCTGATTTTTTTATGCAGCTCAGTTTTAAAAGAACTATCGCAGGAAAAATGACCTTGTGAATGGTTCGTTAATGGTTCGTTACCATTACTTGTAAGGAAAATTCAGAACTTAAAAATTATTCAAGAGCAGCTCAATGTTTTTTTGAATAACGACATTTGTTAGTGTTGTTAACATAAGATGCAGCTGCCTACTGAAATTCTTCAGCCTCTTTAACAACCATAACATTGTCATCTCTTGAAGTATGGATTTTGTTTTTTGCTTTGTTTTGTTTTTTTTTCTTAGGTTCAGGAACACTCATGTTTTTATAGACTGGTAAATTATAAAATTCTACTGGAAAAGACAATCTAGTGAAAACAACTGCTTCAACACATGTTAACTTACATTTTGGGTTATATTCTGCTTTAGCAGATAACTTGTCGCCTGAGCTATGCATTCTCAGATCTCAGAGGTTTACTTTGCATTATGAAGGTGGCCATGCCTCACAAAAACAGCATGGGGAAGCAGGAATTTTGAAGCCCAATGTCTGATGTTACTGGGTTAAAACACACTGTCACCTGACTAGCAGAAAGATTTGGAGGTTATTTTCTTTTGGGGAAAGGAGCAGATATTGTTATGATTCCTACAGACAACAGAAGATATTCAAAAGAAGTTGCCAAGGACAGGCCACATATTCTCCTGCAATATGGACCTGAGGAACCTGTTGGTTAGCACAGGAGAATAGCTAAGCATATATCTGTGGCAAAAACACACTGCTGTAGTGCAGCCCACACTGTGACTCCAAGATGCTGCTGGAGCTTTCCAGATGGAAATATGCCTTCTTAAAACTCTGATTGCTGTGTCCAGGTCCTGAAGAGAAGCAAGAATTCAGGTATGGAGGCTCTAGGGGGTTTCTCTACCTCTCTGACTTCTGAATTCTGCTCCACAACCAGTGCTTAATTCATAAGTCTATAAATCCTTTCTTGTCTCTGCCCTCAATGCATTTATGACCATAATTACCATGAAGAAAGAACTTAGGGCTGGTTCTCCACTGTTGTTCTTCTTTGTTTAGTAATTTCCATTTGTATGAAAGAGAGGGCAGAAGGGAAGGAAGGGGAAGAAATACTGCTGCTAGTACGAGGGACATTTCAGAGTGAATCCAACTTAGGAATGTTTTATATTTGCCTGCACAAATGATGAACTAAAGCAATGTAAAGTCAGACTGGGATGGTGGGGAAAAGGTGCTTTAAAGGGCAGGCAACAAACAAGACAGACCTGAGGCAGCATGAGGAGCTGGCAAAGCAGCTGCCTGGGACAAACCTTCATTTGTGATCTGCACAGCTTGGCCATTGCCCCATTAGCAAGGTAATTGGTGGGGGGGCACCCTACACAATAATTACAATGAAGAAAACCCAAATGCTACACTGGTTGCTGCTTACTAAGTATACATTGTCTGCTCAGCTCCAAGGAGTTACATTGGCAGTTAAAGTGGCAAAGGGACAAAAATGACAGTAACAGCACTATAACAAGAGAAGAAACAGATGCTGCACCTTCCTTTAACATTTTATGACCAATTACAGGATTTCCATGGTCTCTGGGAGGCAATTAAGGAGTTATGCTTCACTAACCAATTAATATTCACTTGACATCATCAGTTTAGCAACATCTCAGAGACACAGACTTATTGTTCCTTGTCTGAAGTAATTGCATTACAACATAGTAGCCACAAAGAACACAGACAGATTAAAATGTGAGCTTTTGTGATTTGGAGGGATATTTTCCCCTAGTATCTTTAAACATACCAAAATATTTGAAAACAAAGACTGTAAATTTAGCAGAGCACAGTAGGAATATTTATATGCAATAAATATTTTCAAAAAAAACCACTTTAAGCACAAGAAGAAAACTATTACTGTATCAATTATTGTCTAATTAGTCAGGTATATTCTGGAGAGCAGGAAAAAGGCAAATCCTACCTAAATTGCACTATATTTCATTTAAGAAGTGTTCAGTTCCACTCTTGATTAAGATGAGTTCATAAGACCAAATTTATCAGTCCTCACTCAGCAAACATCCTATTGAGTGACATGATAGCTTTTCCTCAAAACACTAGGAAACAAGACTAAAGAAGCAATGGACATGGATTAATTAGACTGTAACTCTATTAATTGAATTCACTTATAAACTACCAGCAGTAACTTGCCCTTTGCTTACAATTTATTTTGTAATTGTTTCCCCCTTGAAAGTCCTCCATGAGTCCACCTAAAAGGTGTCCCTCTCTCTCTGCTGATCCTAGAAGGGCTAAGGTTGAACAGGTTCCCAACTAGGGCACCTCAGTCCAGCATCAAAAGCTGGGCAGAGTATGTCTGGGCCAGAGAGCACAGAAAGATTGTTTACAGAAGATCTTAATGTGAACAAGGCAGAGTAATTTTCCCATAGACAAACCTTAAAACCCACTTTCACCAAAAGCTGAAGGTTTGTAACCAAGAGATGAACTTTTTATTCATGAAAGCCCAAATTAACTTCTCTGAGACTCCTGACAGGCTATAACTGCTTATTAATTACTAATTACTGGACTTCTAACATTCTCAGGTTGCCCAGAATATGGTCACCATTATTGCAAAGTGCAGCCTCCATTCAGAAAAAGTAGAGCCTCTGGATGCCATTTAACCCAGCCAGGATGTACAGATGAGTTGCCCTGGATCAACTCAAGAAGTAATAAGCACCAACAGCTCTGGCACAACACAAAACTCAGAAAATTTCAGGTCCTCTCTCTAGCATTTCATACAGTTGGCTGAGGGTGGCTTACAGCAGCCATTTTAGAAGTAATGACCAGAGCATTAGAAAAATAAATCAGTGAATGGAAAAAAATGGCTTCTTTGCTTCCCTCACTCTGAAATGGTCCTAATCTACTTCATAGGTGAGTGCTGTAATCACCCACATGGAGGTACAGCTCTGTTGTGGTCCTCTCTGAGGCTTGCTGAGTCTGTACCCCTGGGCATCAGAGAACACAGACGAGTCGGAGGGTCAAAGTGAGGGAATGTGAGAGTGGTGCAAATGGGACAGCAAAACCTGCAGAGCAGGGAGCAGGGCAGTCCCTGGCAGAAGTCACTACGGTCTGATCCTTTGATTGGTTTTGCATTTTATCCAATGAATATCTAATATAAAATGCATAAAGCTTCCTAGACAAATGGGATCCTGGGAGTCATTGCTTTTTGAGGAGTTAATCATTAAGCCACAAATTTATGACCTTCCTTGCTTGTGAGCTCTTTTTCTGATCCCCCAAATCTTTCACTCTCTGCTGCCAAGTGGCACGGTTTTAATACAAGCCATTGAATTTGGCTCCTCTCCCTCCTTTCCCCTCCTCTCCCTTCCACATTTCTTCTAGCTTGTTTAAAAGGCTGATGGTTAGGCCACTGTTCTGGGAAATGAGAGACATGGGTGAGAGCTCTAATTACTGGGCATTTATATAAAAATCGAGTGCTACTTCTGTTGCAAGCTTTAAAAAGATAGAATGAAATAGCTATCTCTACTCAAAGGCTAAAGGAGAAGCCTTTAAAAAAAGTCCACCTTGACACCACATTGCAGGGCCATTTCTAAATCCATGAAAGAGGTGAGATTTTACTTCAGCTCACCATTTCTGATGCATGATGTGGTATTTAGTAGTAAATATTTCTATTTAGGAGAAATTCAACCTGGTAATGAAAACAGAAACTACAGAGAAGAAAATCCTCAACCAATGTATCTCCAAACAGGAAAAAAAGAAAAAAAAAAGTTATTCCTGACTTTTTCTCTGTGGATATATGTGTAAAGCAGAGAAAGTAGGGAGGAAAAGGAAAAATTTAGTTTCTCTGGGCTGCCTTGTTTTCTCTCTAGTAACCCATTGAACTCTTAAGTATTGAATTGTATGCTGGATGCCATGTTGTCTACAGAAAATATTACCAATTTCAGGCATTTTTATTATAGAATCTACAGAAGAAAAAAAATCCAGAGAAAACATAGAAAATAAGAACAGAAGACAAAAAAGCAGAGGGCCTGAACTAGCAAGGAGCCAAGTACCTCTGCTCATGGATATCAATATCATTCAAAGTCATCACTGTCTCTCCTCAATGCTTAGAAGCTTTCAGAATCAGTCGCAAAGTTAGCTTCTGAAGGAGTAAGGGAAAAACATAAAAGCCCTTTTTCTATGAAAAAGGGAGACTAAAGAGAATTCAGAGAGAAAACTTAGAAGACTTTTTCTTTCCAGTTTTGTGCCTTGTAAAGAAATGGAGGAGGGCCACATAAAGCTTTGAACTGAATATCCTCTTTTGTAATAGGAAAAGGAAGAAAAAAATCTAATGCCAGAGTTTCAGCTGATTTAGATCATCACTGCTTTCCACGGAATTACATTGGCTAACCAAGGCTGAGAATCTGCTCACCTCATATTTCTTGGGGGAGATTTATATTCAAATAAGCATTTAGATAATTTTGTTTTTATTTTGTTCATAACACTGAATGTCTAGTTTGTTTCATTGCTTTCTTTATCACCAAGGAACAAACTCTTTTCTCTGCTAAGCTACTTCTCTTTGAAGAATAGCTGTGAGGAGCAAGAGGAGGAACAGAGTGGCAACATTTGTCAGTGTTCATCTGCCTTTATTATCCCTTGGGGGCCTTTTTTTGCGTTACCTTCCATTTTGCTTGGGGAAAGCTCTGAGTTTCCAAGAGAGCTTTTAATCATGACTACAATATCAGAATTTGTGCAGAAAAGCCATATGTGTCTCAGTTTTGATACTATTGCTTAAATTCCTAACCTTTTGTGACATAATTCTGGATGATGCTATTGCAATATCTCATAAAAACTTCTTCAGTATATCCCCACCCTTTAAGAACAAAGTTAAAAAAGGTTGAATGTTAGTGACCTCCTATAAAGTTATTCCCATGAGAAGGTATTGGCACGATGCAACAGTCACTTTACTGTGCTGAAACAAGAGGTAGGACCCCATATATTTCTTTCTATAAATTGCAAGCTTTATAGGTCTAAGTATTTAACACTTTTAAAAGACCATTGACCTCAAGTAACCAGTTTTAACAACTGAATACATCATAACTTTGAATTCCTTAAAGGTTTCATCATATTTGTTCAGCAAAATGAATTGACGAAATCCATTAACTGAGTTTTTGTCTCTGCTTTTTGGACAATCTGAGAATGGTATGTAGTGAACAGCTGTGAATGTACTGACTGTCTCTCTGAACTACTTTGCTTCTCTAGATGAAAGTCCCACAAGTTACAATACAATGTGTTACTGCTTATAACATCTTAAAGACTGTAAGCTGCTATCCCACTAAGGTTTAAACTGTTGGCTTGCTGTGTATAATGGATGTAGTGAATGAATGAATGAATGGATGAAGAATGCCCTGCAAGGAGAAATCATTTTAAATAAATGACAGCTCAAGCTAAATCAGAAAACAAAGATCAGTAAATATTAATATAACTACATTAAATATATAGTGCAAAATTCACAGCTGTAAACAGTGACTTAGCTCACCAGTATGTTTAACAGAACTGAAAAATCCTAGGTAAAATGATACAACCAAATGTATGAGGCTAAAGTCAGATGCTAATGGCTTATGCTGCTGCAAAAATGCATATGAGCACCATGAGCATGCAAAAACATCTGGTTAGACTTACAAAGTATTTCTGCACATATAGAAAAATGACTAACCTTCTTTAGGGACCTTTACATTGTCCAGAGAGATTTTGATAGGAAGATAATGTGGAAATCTTATTTTGACAATGGGAAAATACAGAGAAGTAACTGTTGAATCATTTGGATATTTTGCACTGGAGGCTGTTGGTTCTTTTTGGATCTCAACAAGAAAGGTACTAAAACTTTCCACAAAGACAGCTATTTTATTAAATCCCAGAAACAGTGAGAGCAGTTATAAAACCTTATGTCCCTTCTGAGGTTGGGAAGGCCCAGCATTAGACAGAGCTCTTGTCAGGCCGTGGCCCACTGCACAGATTCTGTCCATGGTGAGGTTCACCATCTCTGTGTCCACTTGCACTCTCATAGAGCCTTGATTACAATACAGATTCATCAATCACTGATATCAATCAGGTCTAGAATGTGGATTTAGCTTTGAAAGGCCTCTTGGGTGATACGCCCTAATATTCTTAGCACAACAACCAGGCATACATCCAGACTGGCCATTATGTGGATCACTAATTACTTGTACAGTTGGTTTTGGGGCCATTGGGGAACCTATCTGTGACTGAAGATGGGAAGGATCTCACCTGGTTTTCAACATTTACTTGATAAGTCGCCAGCTCAAGTCAGGGTCCTTCCATAGACAACAAAGACTGGCACTTCCTGAAGGCAACTCATCTTATCCTATAATTGGTATCTCCTTCCACAAGTTCCCATTGATTGTAAAAGGAATGTGGACAATTAGTTTAGACCAACTATCTAACTTTTAGGTGGCTGCAGTTAGGTGGGATGAAATTCACACAAGATGACAATGCTGCAGAGTCTTGGAGCCCAGTGTCCATCAGGGTGCAGTGAGGTCCAGTTGCTTTGGAAGGGGAGAGCCATGAATCCAGTGCGATAACATGGCTAGCAGGGCAGTGAGCTCATTGACAAGGGCCTAGTCCCACAGCAGTGAGCCAGGTGATCAGGGCAGGTCTGGTAACAGTAACCAGGTTATGCTGAGCATCTGTGTCACCAGTCCAGAACATAGGGAAAAGGCTGATCCGAGGTCAAGCCCAGAGGTCAAGCCCACCAGTCAGGATCTGGGTCTGGATCAGATGGTCCATGGCCAGGCACAAGCATGGCAAGGGCTGTAACTCAGGCAGTGTCAAGGGTGAGAGCCTCAGCTTAAAAGCATCTCCCAAAGGATGGAGATGCCCCCTCACTGAGGCTTCTTGCTTTCTTCACAACAGCTCTTGTCAGTTCAGCTGGCCTTGAACAACCAACTAAACTCCTGGAAAGGGGGAAGAGCACTGCAAGGCCTGACAGTTCTCCCTGACTCCATTAAAGGACCATCCTGCCTTCCTCATTAGAGTCAGTAAACTGCTTTGAAACAAATAGTTAAAGTCATCTCAATGTTACATCTAAGGTACTTGAAGTTACTGGCAGCAAGAATGGATTCATTTAGCACACTCTGTTTGCAGCACTGATCTTTGAAAACGTTTTTGTAGCCACTTTGGGTGGGCGGAGGGTTTAACAAAAGCTAACTTCAGTTTAGTGAGGCTAGTCTCTCTCTGATTCATATACTGTCAGTAGGAAGAAAGCTTCTTTAGAAGTCTGTTAGTCACCCTAAGCCCCCTTGTTTATGCTCTTTATTATGTAAAGTCATGAATAGTTCTCCTTCCACAAAAAGCTCCCCTGAAAAATGAATGGTCTGTGGGAAAAATGATGAAATTCCTTTTGCTGTGGGGCCAGTGAGGATGCAGACCAAACTTAAGCAACACAGATTTATGAAACATTTGTCAGTCTCCCTTTAATAGCATTAAATATACCAAGTCCCTAGTGTGCATAAGGCTTCACTGACCTACAGCAGGGAGAGGCCTATATCCCAGACGTTTCAAATAGGCAAAATGAAAACATTGTATCTTTATTAGTTCCAGGTTGCTGTAACTTTTAAAAGACAAATTTTGCATTTAAAGAGTAAAGAATCCAAGAGGCAGAATATGAGGCCAAGACAGAAGATAAAGACCACAAAGCAAGATGGACTTGAAAGAGAAGAACCACATTACTAGTGATCTGGTTGATGTATGGTAGTAAAATGCAATTTCATGTAAGATTAGGAAAGGCAGTAGAGAATTGTATGGAAGGTAAGCAAAGCAGAGCCTTGTGCATAAGGATAGTTCATGAGAGCTGGACAGCCCTGTGCTGAGTCTTGAGAATAAAGATCATGAGTTTCAACTTCATGAAGGGAAAGACTGAAAGCTGGTGGAAATGCTAGAGAATGGAGATGCATGACATGACATCAGGATGCCAGGGAAGAAAGACTTGTCCTGAGAAGTGTGGCAGCAACATATATCCAAGAGACAAGACAACAGAGGATGTGCAGCAGATTATGAATGTGAGAAGAATTTAGTAGGATGAGTGGGAGGATGAGATCAAAGGATATTAAGGGAGATGAGAGAGGGGGGTTTCTTGATGGAGAGAAGATGAGAGCCTTTTACATCAAAGAGAAGGGAGGAGGCTAAGGCAAGATATTGTATAGAAAGATGAGGACCAGATGATATTGTTACTATATCTATCTTCTTCCTGTCTTGGAACATCCTCAGTCCTTGAGAATTCTTTTCAAAGACTGGAAAATGTTTTGCTTTTGCTCCTGTGTGACACAAGTATGATGGGTTTATTCTGTGAGCATGAATAAGGAAAATGATGAACAGGCCAGAGAGTGATGCTATGGTAGAGTGATTAAGAGAGCTACTATCAAGGAACCAGATTTTGACTTGCAATTAGTTCTGATTTGATACCTTCTCATGCTAGTTCATTTTCGATCCTGCCTTGTGTATTTAGGAAGTTAGTGCACCTAGTTATCTTACCTCACTCTAGTCACTCAGCAAAGATAATACAATTAGAAGCTGAGTGGCCCTCAGCTGCCTCTGTAATCAGTAGAAACAAATAGGCAGTCAGGTTTTTGGTGAGTTGTATTTGCCTTCTGTGTTGTGTTGCTTTCTCCGCACTAGTTGTAGCAGAAGACCGAGTGACATGACTGCTAATGTAAGTGCCTCAGTTATAAGCCTAAAGTTAGGTGGGATGACTCTGGGCTAAGGGACTTATTGCTGAATGTAGAGAACTGTGATTGTACATTGGAACACAACATTCAGCTGTGCCAGGACCTGCAGAAAAAAAGCCTTTGTCACAAAATGGTGTGAACATAAAATACAAGATGATAGAAAAGTCCAGTTACATACATTTTCAATGTTCCATCTTTACAGCTTAAATATACCTGCGATAAAATCAGAACACTCGGACTAACCTGTGTGAAGAAGTGAATTGGCTTCCACACACCAACAGGAGAAATCTTTGGACCCTTTTCGCACAAAAATTAGAATAATGACCATACTGGCAACACCAGTGTA
Organism: Apteryx rowi; assembly: GCF_003343035.1. Classification (NCBI taxonomy): domain Eukaryota; kingdom Metazoa; phylum Chordata; class Aves; order Apterygiformes; family Apterygidae; genus Apteryx; species Apteryx rowi. The sequence continues at coordinate 1,013,601 of NW_020448864.1, read as the reverse complement.
TTAAAGAACCTTAGTAAGCATATTATTTTCCCTTCAATGATGCTTTCTGTCTCGTACACCTTCTCTTTCCATGTTATTTTTCCCTTTTCTTTAATAAGTACTGAATGTTGATGAAGCAACACTAGTTATAGCCCCCAGCAATCATTTTGTGACTACTGACTCACACTTTCAGACCCTTGTAAAAAAGGGCGGCATATGTTTAAGTCCTGGTGCAGCCCTACTTTTCAGCACAGTAGTATTTTTCCTTCTGTTTTAATCACATTAATAGATGTATCATCAGTCCTTAGCAACATCCAGTTTGGAGGAAGCAGGACATGAACATGGGAGTATTAGTGAATAACAAAATAAATTGCTGATTACCTGACACTGTACTTGTTTTCTGCTTATAATAAAAGTGTGGTCATATTCCCAAATAATTCATAATGCCTTAGGCAAATAAGCTAGCCCTGTAATACTCTGGCATAATTCAAAGTGATGAAGTGGAAGACTGGACATGTTTATTTCAGAGTAATACTGTTAAATAAAATGCCAAAAGACAGTGAAAATCACTGAAGCTCTTGAGAGGAGTGAAGAGAAGAAACTAGCATGGTCCACAATAATCAGAATCATAAACACTGCAGTAACCAAGTTAATTTTATTTTAATTGACTCCTAAGAAACAAACTAAACAAGCAAAAAACCTATGATGCATGTTCAGCTGTCACAAAAACCTTTACAAAAGCACATTTTGCTTTGCTTCAGAAGACATTCGTTTGGTAGATCTAAGTCAGCCCCAAAACATTAAAACTCAGCAGGGCAAATTCTGTGCTCATGTACTTGCTTGAACATCTTTTCAATAGAACTTGAACTGGAAGAAAAAAGTTTTAGAATGATAAATACTTTCTTATTCCTTTCTAGGCTGAGAAGAATGCATCTTCCTATTCAAATGTACTGATGCTGATGGATGCTATACATTACGGGATGTATTACAGGGCTGAATTTAGTTCCTTGTCAAAGTGTCCCTGTTCCTAATGAGAGACAATTTTTTATAAATATGTTTTATCCCAAGGAACCTGAAATACCAAAATATATTAATTCTCAAACTTTTCTGCCTCAAGAGTACCATTTTTACATACAAGGACCAGCTGAGCAGGACCTTTGTGTCCTTCAACAACATGGAGAAATCAGGGCAACTGCAATCCACTGACAGTCATTTGAGACCCCTTGGTTTATCTTTTCTCTTTATTTTAGTGGAACTGACAATCCCCTCAGGCTAGGTTACTCTCAGTCAGGAAGGAAAGGCAGAGAGCTTTGAAGAAGCTGGGATGCTAGTCCACAGCTAAGGCTTATGGCACTGTATGGCTAGCACACATCAGATAACAAGCCACTGTTAATGATTAGGAGGTGATCAGCTTGTGGCTGTGACTAAGTGCTGCCCTGCAGATTCTCGCAGTCTAGTATTTCATTTCATTTCCTTATCCATCCTGTCTTGCAGAAGCAGCAGTCACCTAGGTGCACAGAGTTTTGCTTGCGTACCTTAGGAAACTTTTCAGTAGGTCTCTGAGCAATTTTCCACAGGCAATCACACTAAATGTGTGATAGCTCCTGTGCTGGAGTTCCAGGCCACTTCTGTGCAATATTTATCTTCCACTACTCTGCACCACATAAGGCCAAATTTCCATTAGCAAAATCACCAGCAGGCCTAACCTGACAGGAAAGAAGACAAATGGTACTCTGTAAGTCCCTTTCAGATATTGAAATTTACTTATTTTTCAAGCAAGAATAATAGAGGGAGGACAAGACGGGCCTGGATTGTGAGGGGGTACTATGCTGAGGTGGGGATAGAGGAGGAATGATCTCTCTCCCCATCATCCCTGTGTTTATTAGATGACAAAATATAGCTACAGGTTGCAGTTCCCATTCTGTAACTCACCTCTGCACCAGTCACTGCTGGAAGCAAAGACAGAAAATTTAATAGTTCTTATTAAAGATATCCTTGTGCCTAAAATTAGACTGGAGGTAGAGGGTCAGAGAAGGGAAAAGATGAGAAAGAGTTGTTCCTTATGACTATCTCTCTCCTCTCACATCCTCTGAAATAATATTGGAGGAACTCTCCAAATCATCTAACTTTCTGCCTCCACAACTGACTTCTTTGGCAAGAAGAGAAGCCAGAACCTGTATTGTATCATGTACTGTAGATTGTTGTAAGAGGTATAACATTCAGGAACATTAGGGCAGCTTCTAACCCAAGATACTTATGCAGTTTTATATGTGACTTCAATGATTAGTGTTAAGCAAACCCACAGAAGAAGTGTTGGCCAAACCAGAAGCTCTATTCAACAATACCAGTATTTCAGCATTTGAATGGAAGTTTTATGCACAATTTAATGAACAGTCTAATCTTAAGATTTAATAAAGGAAATTCTTGAGTAATCTACTCACATGAGAAACGGTGTGAGGGAATTTGCTGAATCAGCACTAAAAGCCACAAATTTGCTAGCATAGAATAGAATCCTTTCCATTTTTTCTGTCAGTGATTTGTGGTTAGTAAATAATACATAAAAAAGATCAGGGGGATGTTTAAAATTGCACCCCGTATAAAAATAGCTGTCAAGCTGGATTGCTGGGGCTGGAAGTGGGAAGGCATTAGCAGAGGGAAAGTAGATCCTTGTTGAACAGCTGGAAGACAATTTGTGGCAAAAAAAGGTGAAAACCTAATGGTCATATAAAAGAACAATGATTGGTGTGAAATTAATTGGTTAGATTTACCACAGCTGCAAGTTCTTGCATAGCCATTGCTTTCAGCTGTGATAGATGAGGATAAGGCTACAGTTAAGACTTTGGTGTTTTCTTGTAGCTGCAGCTGTGTATAGGAATGAATTATTGGCCCCAAAAGTACATTTTTTGTATACAATTTGCTGAGTTGTAGCCAAAATCTCAACAATAAATAAATAACTATTCCATCACAATAAAGGCAAATGACATTGTTAATACACTACTGGCCTATTTCACCTCTACATCTGAGTCCTATTAAAGTTGATATTGACCAAGAAGTAATAACAAGAATGACTCTTTTTTTGGATGTAAAATGCAATATTTGTAGTGAAATAGGCATGCTGACAAGTACCCAGTGGTCTGCTGGCAGACTAATCTAGAGGGCTGTCACATACACGGCTACAGGGAAATACCTGTGTTCTTTTCTCTGAAGATGCTCCCTTTAGGTGAAGGATGAGAAAGAGCTGTGGGTACCTGTTACTCCTGTATCACCTATAATATAACTATATAAAGCAATTGATACTCAAGGGCTCCAAAACTCATATCCATAATCCATCTTCTATTGGTATTTTGGAATGTTGCAAGGTCAGACAGTACTGTAACTGTTGGATCAGTGCTTTGCGTTTTCTTCTTCCTCAGAATAAAAATCAGACAGGCCAGTGTTTTTCCAAGAGGAAAGATCTGTATAACTGGTATTTCTCATCCATTCTCTATGTTGGATGAAGTTCCTTTAGGTAGCATCCTCTATCAAAGCTTAAAACTGGGAAGATAAGGCTTAAGCGCTCAGTTATTTTGTTCATCCTTTTTAAACAAATGACAAAGAAACTACTCTTTTGAAGCACACATTGGAAGACAAAATATTCTGAAGTGTTCTTCAGGCTTCCATACTGCCGGTAGAGAGTCCTGACTCACTCACTGTGAAGATTTAATGACTACTGAGTGGTCTGAAGACTCCTTTTGCCCCCCTCTTCCCGTTTTTCCTGTAAATATACAGCTGCAAACAATGGCACAGATCAGATGACAGCATCAATCCTTGATGTCTCACTTCTGGGAAAATATTCTGTCGGTGGTACAAGATTTCCATGAGCAGAAACACATTATGTTTTTAAAGTTGAAATGTTCTGAGTGGATTTAACTGAGAATGAGAAAGAGGGGTACTTGCTTGTTTTATTTCAAGCTTCTCTTAGTTTTCAACAGAAGTACCAGTCTACTCTTACTTATCAAGGCAAAAGAAAATTGTGGTAAAATCCTGAATAAATTAAACAAGGAGATTTACAATATTGCGCTTTTGGGGGGAGATTATTAGTTAGACAAGCACAAGGTATTGGTCCTAATACAAGAATAATTTAGTGAAATGTTGTGGCATGTGGTGAATTACAGCTTCCTCTCCCTACCCTGAGACACTATAGGACCAGAGTTCTCTAAGGAATTTTTGGAGCAGTCAGTGGTCAGCTTGCAGATAATGCTCCAAATTCACCAGTGTCACAATATTTATTGAACTGACTATTTCTAAGGTACTGGTAAAACACTAATAGTGCCAGGTTTGGTGCATTACATTGAAATGGGAATCTCCTCCTGAGATGATCACTTTTCACATGTGATTATTCATTACTCATGCTGCAAAAGAAACTTCAAGAGAAATGAGTGAGCAAAAAGTTGAGGTTACTTTGCATCAGTTGTAGATACCTGTCTCCTGGGAGCAATATAATGTAAAGAAGCTCCATGGGTTGAAGACACAATAGGCTTTTCTTCCAAAAAACTTAACCCTTATCTAATTTGTAAAGAAAACATTTTATTTTTCTCATATACAGTGACACAATAAAAGATCTCAATGAAGCAAATTTTCTTAGAACTGATTGCCTTTAATTTATATCTTAATGGGAATATGTTATAAGATTTTAGTATTTTTAGGGATGGTCTGAGATTTTATTATTTCTGAGTCTATTTCTGTAATATTTCCCAAATTATGAACATCTGAATATTATTATTTGGCAGTAAAGAGTACACAAACTGAGCTCATTTTTCCTTCAAAATAGGAAAGGAGTTTTACTCACTTTCGGTACAGATTTGGTGAGTAATATTAACATGACACAATGCAGTGAAATGGTGTTGTATATAACACCATATTTTATTAAACAGAGAAAAAAACCTTGACATTCTGTGAAACACTAAGTGGGAAAGGAGCTTGGGAACACTGGTCTCTGACAGCTTATGCATCCAATTACTGATATGTCACCAGAAATATGTGGGAATAAAGTAATGAGATGGCAGTTTCTGTAACAAAGGGTAACATTGTCTCCTTATATCTAGATCACGAATTTCATGCTATGTATAAATCTACATTTTCCTGTTAACTCTTTACAGTCACACAGATCAGATCAAATCCCAGACTACAGTAATATAGGTGCAATGAAATTAATGAGCACTGATGACCACGCTTATAGCTACACCAGAACTAGTTATGGTGTCACTGAGGCTCATTCATAGAAATATATATTACTTTTAAAGGGGGTACTTAGCATATTCTGATCTGAAGCTGAGACCACAGTCTGTCCCAAAAAGTTACATGGAGGGAGAGAGGCTTTTCTATTCTCAATGCTTTATAAATCTCATTTCTTCTGATCACACCAGCTATTTGTCTTGGATCTTCCCTAGAAACTTGCTTAGTTTTCAGTTGCTCTTCTCAAATTTAAAATAAGGACAGGTAAAACATTTTAAAACATCATGAGACCAGTGATTCAATTCAAAGATAGACTGAATTTTACCAGAAGAAAAAAATCTAATTTAATTTTAATGAGATTTGAAGCTGCCTGATTCTGGTCAGAACTTCAAATCCAAAGGCCTGTTCATGGCAAAGAACAATGTCTTCAGGAGCCAAATCCTTCTCCCTGCTTTTAGGACACCATCCTAATCCATACCACCCAGCTGGGCTGAGGTATATTTAGATACATAAAAATAAGGAGGGGGTAAAGTGTCCTAAAGCAGATTGTCTCCCTTTCACAGCTGTTTACTACTTAATCAAACCCCAAACCATCAGCTGTATTTAAAATGTTCGTAATGAAATGCAAGAGAAGCAGCAAACAGGAGGTGGGAGTGCACTAAAAGCCCATAGTCACAGCATCACATTGCAGACCTCTGGGCTAAGAAGACCATGAATATACTACTATTATGGCATGTCAGTAGGAGAAGGCTCAAAGGAGGAAAGTCTTCCTTTTCAGTGTCTAGATGATGGGACTAGCAGAGAGATGTTCATGTTTTTATATATTTATACATCTTCTGAAAGATGAAAACATCAGTGCATGATGAGATTTTCAGTGTTCTCTGATATCTGTTTAAGTTGAGGCATTTTGTATAGTACTGTACAATGTGCTTCTGAAAAGAGTCACAGCATCACTACAGTTAGACATGCTGTGGGAGGAAATGTATTTTGTAAGTATGTGCCTTTGGCCCATATACTATCATTCAGATTGCCTCCTTTCTTATGTCTGTTGAGAAATAGCAGCTTCTGAGTTCATTTTATTGTCAGCAGTTTTCATAGCTCTTTTGGCCCAATTTTGTAATGCTGTCTTTGAGATTTGAATAGAACATGTGGAATTACCTTTGCAGAGATTATGGTATTAGCCTTTTGAATTAAAACTGGATTTTAGTGAGACATTTATTTCAAAAGTAGTAGTATAAGATTAGCCAAAGCAGAGCATTTGGGCAAAACCTTCTCAGTTGCACTGCTCCACTACAGGACATTGGCATAGACAGAGTAGGCAGCTGGGCCATGGGCCATTTTACTGCCCCATGCTACTGCTTGTTCTTCCTAGGTCTGGCCCTGAGCCTGCTTCTGCTCCCCCATTGATTTCATTGCAAGCTGGAGCACACTCTAAACACATTAATTTCTCCCTTGAAATCAGGCAAACTACTCATATCTCTTTGAATGAACAGAAGTACATATGTGACAAAACCTTTCTGGGGGGGAATTTAGCCCACAAAGGGAAGCATTAGCAATAAAATCAGGGTTTCTCATTGAAGATAACCGCACTTTTATAACAGCAAGAAGTGACGCTGGGAAATCCCCATGCAGAATTCACCTATGTTTGCTCATATTGTGTTAGAAGAGCTGCAGCCATAAGGAGGTGAGCATTTATTTTCAGAGGACAGTTGTGTGCTATGTTCCTATCAGATCAGACTGCTATAACCAAATGGCCTACATATATAAAGTATTTGCTATTATGTCCTTTGTTTTTTTGGAGGAATTCAGACTGTCCTTTCAGTGAAATCTTCCAATGTTTGAAGTACTAATTACAGAACACCAGAATTAATTTTTCTCTGATAATTATTTCTCTGACTATCCCAAGCATTTAACTCATTCATTAAAATTAAATAATGATTTCTCCTATGGCTTTCAGTAGCAGTAATGACACGCGTTATTATGCATCACCAATTTCCATCAAGAACAATGAAGCACTATTTTATTGGCATTAGAATTATTCCATTGTACTTTGCTACATTCTTTTCAAGGGATGATGAAAGGGAAAGTTGAGCAGTCTCGATTAAGTTTACTTCTTTTCAGGCATTACAATGTTCTGCTACATCAGCAAAGTGTTAAATAGACACTGAAATATTTTAAAACCATTTTAATTTTTACATCATAATGAGGATGAGTGTCAAAGTCCTTAGCATCAATTAAGTTTCTTAGCTGTGTCTCAAGGCAATTTTTGCATTATGAATAAAATTTAATAAGTGATTCAGTCTTTAATTTAAAATTAGATTCATTAGCTGAAGCATTTGGAAGACTTTTATTGCCTTTTTAAAACTATTTGACTCTTCCTTTTTTACTACTACTTTCATGGCTTTCTAGTCCATCCTGTGAAAAAACAAAACTTCAACAGCTATGCTGTAGTTTGAAACTACTCAGAGATGGCCCAGCCATTCTCAGGAGTGTTGCAAAACAGAATTTTCTACACTAGACTGAGAGGCCACGTCACTAGGCCACTCCTGCCAGGGGAAGAGAGGTATGGATCAGAACTAGTTCTGAGAGCTAAGGTGACAACCTTGGTCGGCTGAACTTGCAAGTTCAACCCAGTGCAATGCATAGCCACAAAGTATATTGCTACTATGTGGGAAACAGCTTAAACACCTTCACCCATATGCCTTTCACCACCGTCAGCAGCAGCAGAACCCCCATAGCACAAGCAATGGGGGGCACAGACACTCCGTTACACACCACTGCCCAAGGCAAGTGCTTACTTTGCCTGTTCTTGCAGCTACTCTAGATCAGAATCCTCCTTTCTGCGTTCTTCTCTGTGCGCTGTTCACAAGCATTTCTCATTAAATCCCAGTTAATGGATTTACTTGAGCTCCTACTTATAACAATGGAAATGTCTGTCAACGGACAGTGTTTCTATCACTTTACTGCCTGTGAAAGCAGATTCCATCCCACATATGCCACCCTTTGCAAACCAAAGATACCAATCTATTGCTATAATTATACTAGTGTAACTAAGAGCATAATTTGGTTTACTGGGCTATTTTCTGTCATAATTTATGCAGGACTTGGCACAAAATACATTTAATTATTTAGCTAATAGATTAATTCCCTAATGGAATCACAAAGCAAAAGGATTATATATGTACAGAATTCTTTTCCTTTTCCGCCTAGTTCAGACAGATAGAGCCATCCTTTTAAGTGTATTCTGCTTCTGTCAGGCATTTAGGTCAAAGAAATTGTTTACTTTATGTGTCTGTAATTATTATAAAATACGGTGAATTGCTAGCCACATTTCCCACAGCTAGGAGCTGAGGGCCAAATTCATTGCCCTTGCCTGCAAAGACGTTACCTCAGGGTAAATTTCACCTATTGCAGTTCAGGGCTAGTTAAACTGAATAAGAATGACATCTTATAGCACATTACAGTTTCAGATACAGATGCGTATTCCTTAGGGATGCATCAGTAGTCTGTTTTCCCAATTCAGAAGTGATAGCATTCAAATTACCGTTCTACAAAAGCTGTGTCTGTACTATTTTGAGCAGATTGCTTATCAGATTCAGGGTAGGTTAAGTGATATTTCATGAATTGCTGAGATCTAGTTTGCTCGATTTTGTTATCAGCACTAGGGATCTTTCTAACTTCAAAACATCATATTAGATCAAGAAAAAGAAAAATAAACTGAACATTCTGGTCAAATCCTGTGTTCTCTGAGAACCAAAACCAGAAATTTCAATGTTGCTATTGTGGATAAAAATAATTTGGGATCCTATTTAGGTCACTTGGATGTTCCTTTCCATGATGTTCAGTCAGAACTAGGGTATTTAACCAGGCCAAATTGTTCCTTCAGGAGTAAGATTTTAGGTCCAGTTATGACCGGATCTAAAATCAACAGTAAACATCCCTTCTATACTGTTTTCATCATCACCACTGTTTTCATCATCACCTATGTAACAGAAATACAACGCCATTTTTGTTACTAAAGTCAGAATATTCACTCATTTCATTTCTTATTAATTTCATATTCCATGTAAAAATAAGTTGTTTCAAAGACAGATTTTTGTCACTTCCATTCATCCTGCTCTTTTGTTAAAAGACTATGAAAGAGTAAGTTGATAAGTGGGTCAATGTGATGTCATCTGAAAACAAAAAAAAGACCTTGTACATTTCTTGGAAAAAAAATCAACTTTTGAATTACCATTCTATGTATACATCAATATACCAGGAACTACCACAAGCTATCACATTAGCAGAAAACTCTTTGCTAATGACTAGATCACTGTTATGTCACAGATCAGTGTAAGCTTGGCTATACTTGGTGAATGTCAATCCAGAATACATAATGATTAACCCCTCTAGCAGTCTTTTTAATAGTGACTGCTTCTTTTTATATACACCAATGGCAACAGAATGCTTAATCTCCATTAGGGTCCCGGAGTGCTACTGCTACACAAATGACATGTAGACTGTTATTATGAACATAATCGAGGTGAAAGTATTCCAGTTGGTCCTCTATATTTTACTGGGCTGTGTGGAAAGATACATGGGTAGGCCCACTGTTGAAACCCTAGGCTATCAGGTGCACACTTTAATGGGCTGAAAAGTATAATTAGGTGTGAATTAAAATAATGCCAGCATAGTTTTTAGTTACACTTTCCTCTGGTTCTGGATGCCACTTTCAGGTTGCTTGATATGATGTTTTTATCAAGGTAGATTCTGTAGCACCTTACCTGAGTGAGAGTAAATAACATTTCCAGTCAGATTTTTTTCATAGAAAATAATTCTCTTTTCAGATAAAAAAACTAAAAAATATATCAAATTTTTGACAATATAAAATAAAAACTAGCATCCAGTTTTCCTGTGACAAAGAAAAAAATGAAAATCCAAATCTAAACTCTCAATAAGCAGACTCTTTCCTTGAAAAGTAATTTGTTTTTCAAATCAAAATCTTTTGAAAAAATGATTTCAACAGAAAATTTCTGTCTAAATTTATTGTGGAGGTTAAACAGTGTAAGATAATGTGGCTAGTTGCAAGGGTGATCAAATGGATACCATTTTATCACCTGTGAGTTTGACTCTTTCTTAGATAATCTCAGGGAACACAGAAGGAACTGAAAATGCCAGAATTTACAGATTGTAGCACAGAAGCAACAGTAGAATAATTCATACTAAATTCCTCTAGCGCTTCCTGTACTGAACTCTGAATTCAGCCAGTAAGTTGCAAAACTTATTTTATATTTAACACAAAATGTATCTAAGCCCTTGAGCACACACCATTCCTTTCAAGTAACACAAGCCTTTTTATCATTCCTTTTAATGGACTTCTTCAAAGTAAATAGCTATATAGCCTATAGAGGCATTAAAGAATAGGAGAGGATTTTTGCAAATAGGGAAGTGACACAAGGCTCTCTTGCCAAGCATTTTGAAATTTACTGGCTTGCACCTTTGATGCATCAGGTCACCTTGAATTTCATTGACTTTGGAAATACCAAAGAATCAATATTTGCAAAGACATGCATTTGCTCTTAAGAAATGCACTGGATGCAAGCACGCTTGTAAAATTCAGGTATGATATGTTGATCTTTCCATCAGCAGAGATATCAACAATCATATTTTTGGCCACAGTTTTCTAAAATTAAGAATTTTATTGAAATTGAAATGACTTTTGGCATTTGACTTGAAACTGAAGGAAAATGTCAAATATATATATGTGACATATATGTGAGGTAGGGAGAAACAGAATAGGAAAGGTGGTGAAAGCAATGGCAAATATAGACAAGTATAATTTTTAATGACCTGAAAATAGTAGATTTGAAACACTGCATCAAATACTCTGTTTTGCATTGAACATTGTTGATTTATTTTGCATTTACAGCTTCCTACAATGTCATGTTCCTGATGAATTGGCTTTCTACTACTCTGAAGCTTTTAGTGCTTTTTACACCTTTATTGAAAGAGAAAGGCAGCAAGACACATTTTGTGACAGTACCAATTAAAGTTTCTCCCCGAAGAATTTTGCTGTGAAAGTTGTTGATCAACAGGCTAATGTAGTATACAAAAGGCGCATGTCACACATCTGCAGCCACCCTTGTCAATATAAAAAGACAGTGAGGAGGATGTTCTGTTACCATCTTAGTCACTGAATAAGTTCTGAAGTGCTCTTAAAGTCCTGATGGGAGAACACATTTGTATATCAGATTCCAGGTTTGTTTTCATTGTAAAAGAGCTGTGAATTTCTACCTCAGGGCTCCTCAGGTGTGTTAACTATACAGGATGAAAACATGGTGAAGAAAGGCACTTCTATATTATTATGAGATAAACTCACAGAGGTGAGCTCTATTTTCTCACCTAATGCATACCATGGCAAGTTTATCTGAGAGTAAAAGAAAAATACCTTATTTCTGCTATGTTCTTTTGCCTCTACTGTGTAGAAAGAGGCTCAAGTCACAGTCACAAATGCAGCTGTTCTTGAGATTCGTGGGCTTCTAACTCTGAATTCGGAGCCATGTCCTAACACATTTGATATTCCTCCCATCACTGAGACACTGAAAGACATTAAAAGGAATGGGTTAGAAGCAAGAAGTAACAAGGCTGAGCATGAAAATGTCCCATTCGCTTTGATTCTTGCAAGAGTTTCAGCCATTTATAGATGTCCCAAAGTGACTGAGGTCAGACACATAAATCTCAGTAACCTTCTGGGTCTTTTCCATATGAATAGGGGGAACAATATAATTTAATTCCCAGAGATCTTTATGATATATGAAGGAAAAAAAAGAAATAATGAATAAGATTAAATATTAGATATGTCTGAGCTGTACAATGGCCCGATCATCAGGGGAGCACTCCAGATCACACTGCCTTTACAGGCAGCCTGAAATCAGCCTGAACTCTGTCTACTGTAAACCCCATCTGCCTTTGTGGCAGGTAGAAATTGGGCATTTTGAGGCAGAACGTACTTCTATCAAGGACTCTGTGGCCATGTCCTTTGCACATCAGCAGTCTCCACAGCTGATCCAGACCTCTATCCACATGGGAACGAAAATCGCTCTTCTACACTCTCTAAAACCCAGGTCTCCATCCAGTGACACTTCAGCTAGCCCTGCAAACTACATTGTAAATAGATAATGCAGATGGGAACCAAATATGACTTCAAGCCTGTCCTCAAGAGGTCTTCTCCGCTGTGTGGGTACGCAGCCACAGTCTAGGCTGAAACTGTGGATGAAATGGAAGCAGTCACGGTTGCAAAGAAAAGGAATTCTTTCTATGCACTGTGCCAAACAAAAGCTTACACAATATATTGACTACAAAATCCATATTATGAAGCTGAGTTATAGTTAGGTGGCATCATCTTTGGTGTGCTGTGCCTATGAGTAGTGTCTAGAAGTTTTTGTTAACAGTGGAAGCACTGAACTGTGAGCTGTTTTCATTCCAACAACACAGGCCGATCACGTTTTCAAAGATATGAGTAGTGATTAGAACTAGAACTCATTTTTCTTAGATCTAAGCTAACTTTAAATCTAAGCTTGTAATCCCAGGCTTACTCTAGAGAAAGTAGTGTAATGGGCAGATGCCTAAAATAGTCCAGATGAATCTCTCTCCAGAGGTCCTTATTTGCCTTTTTAACCATAAATGGTGCCAAAGGAGCATAGCTTTGATGAATATCTAATTTTTTTAGGTCTAAAGTTGATGAAAAATCACCTCAACTCCAGTCAATTAATCAGTTGATTATTAACTAGTCAATAGATCTGGTCTCTAAACTGCCTTTTTGTCACTGAAAACCTACCTCTTAGCACCTCAGTCTCCCTGTGTCTTAGTTTCCTCATACAGCTTCCTTTATTGACAATTTGCCTTTAAGTTACAAAACATTTAGGTCAGTGGCTGTTTGTTGCTAGGGCACATACAGTGCCTAACAGAGAGATTTCTGAACTTAATCAAGGTTTCTAATTGCTGCTGTGCCATAAAAGACAGACGCAGTACTTAGAGCAGTATTATTTTGTTGACATTGTTTTAATAAGCAACAAAAACATGGAAAAGACCTATGGCTGCTTTGCTGGTGTGCATAGGTTAAGTCATAAGCCTATTGAAAAAAAACATTGCAGTAGAAGCCTTTTTTGCTGATAAGCTCTTAAATACAAGAAGACTCTTGTCTTTCCATGGTGAGAAGGCATTATGCACATACAGAATGTGATACAAAGCAAGAAGTAAAAAAAGAAAAAATAATTCTGTTGAAAGAAAGAAAATATATCATCCATTAGCCATAGAATGCAGGAGCCAAATTCTGATGGAGGTGATCACACATAGAAATTTTATAAACCTAACTCACATCATCATTAATATAAGTCTGTACTTTTTTATTCACCTTCAGAAGTTGGTAAAATGCTCAGAGATCTATGCTGCATGTGTTGTTCAAAGCCATAATCTCTATAAGCTGACAGATGCATTTTTTAATGGCTGTTCCTCTCTGCCCTGTACATCCCATTCATGTTCCTTGTGAATCCCATAAAACCCGCATGACTGCCTCTGAAGGCAACTTTTTGGTAGAAAGACTCACAGAGATTCTCTTCTACCAGTATATGTGCACAGGCACACACAGACAACATAATAGCACAGCTTGTAACTGCTAGGATTACTGGAGCAAGCCCCAGATAAGAAAAAACAAATAATACAGGGTATTTGTTGTTATTTCCTTAAGGGAAAATAATGTGCTTTATGATTTTCTTAAATGCATAATTAACATGTATCTCTAATTGATTTTCTTATATCCGTTCTGTGAGATAATTACAGTATACGCTTCACTCTCCCACAGAAGTGGATGGTCACAAAACGAAGAAGGGTAGACAAATACTGAGAATGGAGTAGCACCTTCAAGACAAATTCCATTCACCTTCTATCCTAAAATGAAGATTAATTGTTGATATTTATTATTCGTTCTACTATGGAGTTCTATCAGGAGCCCAGGCCATACCCTTGACTTTCCTGGTCAGCCTTCTGCAGCATGTCATATAGATACTTATAGTGGAGATACTTTGGTAAAGAGGAACATTTCCACTTTCTGGCTAACCTCAGAATGTTCATGAGGTATCCCATGATACCTCAGGTATCTGGATACATATACCATATATCCATTTATTTGGATAATAAGAACACCCAGAGTTATGACAGTAAGTGTTAAACAGATACTTTAAATACAAAAAGTATTTTGAAAGAGAGATAAATCCAACTGGTTTCAAGGCATAAGCTAACTTGTAACTGAAGACAATTCTTTCTTAAGAACAAAATTCTTCCTTAATTCTTGCCTGTTGAAGAGTTTGTTTGTTACACCTTCATTAGAAACACCTGGTTCCAGCCCTATCACTGACATTGCCATAGATTGACATATAGAGCCTGAACGTCTCTTCCTGTAAATGATTTATAGTTTTCTAATGGTATGTAGGAAAATGTGACTTTTCAATAGCCTGCGATCAAAAGACATTCAACAATAAGCTATGTAGACTGTGAAAGAATAAGCAAAATACGACCATCCATATTCATGAAAGAACATTAACCCACTTACCTGGAGTATTCAATTATTTTCCTATTTATGGATAATATGTGTGCTATAAATGTCAAGATCAATTTAAAAAGTGAATAAATTGCTTTTTTATGTCTTGGTATTAAACAGCATCCTGCCTGCATGTCTGTCACTCCAAAACTGTTCATTTTTTTCCTATCATAAAAGCTCCAGCTATACTATTACAGTCCATGAATAGGGAAATGGAATGCAGAAGATACTATCAAGCAGTTAATGTCATAAATAGTTTATTTTAATCATTCAAAATAATGGACAAATGTTTGGAGATGCCAAAAGAGGTTGGTACAGGCACAGCTGGTTTGACAGGTATGGAGGCAAAGAGGTTTTTAGCTGGTTTTTATAGTGGTATAGAGGGAGCACAAATTAAGGTAAATACTTCTATTGTGTTCATGAATTCAAATGAGAAAGACTTTTTTTTTTTAATTGATTGCCATTATATCCATGAAATTCTGGCTAAATATTAAATCTATGCCTTCTTATGAAATATTTTTCTTCTGAAATATTTTGGGTAGAAAATTTGAAAGATGAAAAAAAAACCATGAAAACAATAAGCATGGAACCTTAAGAAAGCTGAATTTGGCTGACTATTACACAACTGGAAAGTTTTCATTTTTCAGGTATGCTTCAAACGACTTAAACCCCATCTTTAGAAGCACCTTCACTATCCTGTGGCGCATCTGTGTGGCCATTACCCAGAAAACTGAGTGCCAATTATGGACTATGTTTTGCTTTAATAAGTGGGAAAATCACTTTGGCAGCTACATTGCTGATCCCAATAACCCAATAACATTACCTCTCCATGACTCTGGTTGAATTTCCATGGAGGATTGCACAGAACAATAGCAATGAAATGAGCTAATCTTCCACATAAATAGGGATGATTGGAAAATGTTCTGTCAAAATTGTGTTAATCAGAAAATGTCCTTTTTCACCTTACATGGAAATTTGCATTTCATTTGATTCCTTCCCTCCACATTTTTCAATGAAACAAGCAAAGAAAATGTGTCTGTGTAGTTTCATTTATTTCTTTTTCAAAAACTGGATATTTTAATTTCAGGCTCTCAAAAAGAAATGCTGACAATTTTTAAATGATCCTTGTTTTGAAATGATGCTGTTTGAATGACTTAAAGAAATTTTTAGTAAGTTCTTTTCAGGTTTCTCTTTCTTTTCATATGAGAATGATTTTGAGCCTCTTGGTAGATAATCAACCTCCAGAGGCAGATGATCTTTGCAAAGTAGGTTAAAATGGTAGCAGAGTAGAGGTTGAATATTCTGATTTGGTAGCTTGTTTATATGCATAGTTTTCAGGGGCAAATGACTGATTTTACAAGCTGCTGGTTTTTTAAGGATCAACCCCACACTTTGCAAATCATACGTGATAAGAAACAGTTACCAAATCTCATTTTTTTATTTTTAGGTTTTTGAGTGAGAATCTCTTTAATGTGCCATAAGATAGTTTAAAAATGCTAATATTTTCAATGTACATTCTTGTATGCAAGTTACTAAAAGCTAATCATTCCTCACTTTTTACAGTTTAGCATATGGAGAAAAGCAATGCATGACAAAACTCAGAATAAGACTTTTTATTGTAGTGGATTATCTTCTTTAATAATAAAACATTTCTGGGCAATTTGTGAAAGCTTAAACACAAACACTTCTTAGAATAGCAAATCATATGCTCATAGGACCTAGTTTTCCTCCCATATCAGTTTTGTACTAATATACACCAGTATGTCCCAACGTAGGAACATTTAACCACCTCCTCGACAGATTAAGGCCCTCCTTTTTTCAGATACAACTACGTATGAAACTCAAGTCCCTACTTCAAAGAAATAGTGATCTAGGGCAAATTAGAAATGGATTTGTTGACAGGAGATTCTTACTTATACTTGTCAAATCACAGTTACTTTTGTAAAAATCAGAGCAGACAGCTGCCAGCAATGAGAAGAACTCTGAAACTATCTTTCAGTGTCTAACCCAATTTTCCTCAGCCACTAAAGATACTTGCATTTCGGATAAACTATTTCTCAACTCTGGACTGAGCTTATCTTGAGGATCTTAAGATGTACTTCCATTTGGATTGGGTTCTGTTCCCTGTCTGAAAAATGGGGATGATAATGAGTATCTTTAAAGCTAATGCTTGTGAGGGTATAATATTCAGATTCTGTAATAACTATTATAGCCTGTAATATAATAATTCTATAATATTGATTACATAATAATATTCTACAATATTTTTTCTTAGCTGAGACTCTTCCCAGTTCATGAAGAATTTATTTCAGAAACTGCCACCACCAGATAGAAGTGACAAGCAAATGCCTTGAGAAGCATTAAGGAAATAATATTTTTCCTCAGAGCTGATAGGAAAATAACCTTTACCTTGCTGTGCCCTCTGCCACTGCATTTTTCTGGCCTTTTTTGAGCATTAACATTTAAAAGACAACATATTTTAACTGGAAAATAGAGAATGTAACATAGGAAATGGATATACTGCCTACATTGTGATTAGAGTACGAGATAGTTATACCTAAGCTGGCTTTAAACTAACCACTACTAGCAGCTAGCTGTGACTGTGCACAAGTCACACTGAACTAACCACTCAAATGCCTAGCCAAATTCTTAAATAGCCTTTGAAGTCTCTTCTGCTTTGAGACTAAGCAGCACTGATAACTAAACTATAATCAGCTCTTTACTATTCACAGTATGGAAAGCATGAATAATGAAAAACCCACATAATATGAGCACTGCTGTTTCCCAATCTGATTGTCCCAAGTCAGCCTAGATATCTCCGTATTGCACTTGCCAGTTCTACAAATACTAAGATTTATTAGCTCAACACAGCATTGTGCGGCTGTATGGTGTCAGCTGAGTTCAGGTAGTGGTATAGACACATTAGAAAAGCACTGTGTCTGAGCACATAAGTCCTGCCAGAAAATCTGTTCTTTTGGCCCATCTTCCAACTAAAGTTCATCTTCCAACTAAATAATATACCTACAAATATTCAAGAGTTGACTGTGCTGTCAAGTTATGCCAGAGTCAGTTCCAGAAGGGACTTTCATATAGATTTAGCCACCTGCCTACCAGACAGGTGCTTAGGGAAGCAGTTTGAAGTGAATTTATTCTTAAATAGCATAAACCGTTTTCATAGCACAGTGACGTTCAAGAAGTATACATAAACTCTTTTGAGTGGTCTTGCTCTGTGGTTTTCTTTTGCTCATTTCACATCCTGTACTTCCACTGCCATTTCTGTGACCACTCTTTCAACTGACTGCAAAATCACACAGAAATATCATTTTGCATCAAACAGGAAAAAGGTTCCTGTTGCTCTCCATAGAGGACCAGGTGGTCTTGTATTACGAGTAGGAAGGACAACATCACAGCTTCTTACCACAGTAGAATATATTATTTTAGTGGGTGATGCATTCATTTTCCTTCTGCTCCTATCCCATGTTCTCTGTGCTTAAAACATTTTAGCCTGGAAGTATAAGAGAAAAATTTATAGCTTTGAGAGGACAAATCCAGAGCCTGGTTTCCCACCAATGGCCTTCTCCATGTTGAGATTCTATCCAGTGTTTGAAAGGTGTAAGTAGATGGATTGATATCTAGTAAATATATGGAGAATAGTACCTTTGACAGGCCGTTGCCTTTTAGCCAAAGAAAGTTATGGTGATGTCCCCAATAAACAATTCCTTTTCAGAACTCCTGTCCTCACTTCTTCATCATTGTTTTGCAGAACCTCTCTGGCTTGATCACCAAGACGGCTTCAGAGTTTCCCCTTTTCATGGGTTGGACATAGTGAAACACTCTTAGAGTAAAATGGAAATAGACGGTACAATTTTTTACACTCTCAATCAATGGTCAAGTTACAAACTTGATAAAAGTAATCCAGTGAATCACAGCTTAGGTCCTTTCCACACTGGGAAATCTGCAATCTCCCCATGGAGATTTATTGATGGAAGCACTGAAGGAAGCACTGGTGGATGCCAGACCTTGAAGTCCTATGTCAGAATGACTTCCTTAGGTTAGTGGGCATATAATTACATTTCAGAATTAATGTCCCATGTTGATTTAAGCAACCAGGTGATGGAGATATTGTTTGAGTTTTACTTAAGGTGCTTAAAATGCTGCAATCACCTAGGTGGCTGTCAGAAGTCAGAATCCCCCCATTACTATCACAGGTGTCTCTGACCCTGTAGTAACACGGGAGAAATCTTAGGCAAAAGGTGCCCACAGCCTTATCGGTCTCTTCCTTCACGTGCTAACTGGTAGTCTTAGTTCTAACTTAGACTTCTGTCAAAGAAAACACACAAACCTTGAAAATAATTATAAAATATTTAAATAGCAGTAAGGATATCTCAGCTTAGAACTTCCTGGGCATTAATAATGACATAGGTAAATGACCTAAAGTGGTGTCTGTAACTGTAAAGCTCCTCCTAGGCAGTTATTTATTCTCAAAAGATGTCTGGCACTTTGATAGTTATTGCTCCAATAAATTACCCTATTAAATATTTCTTTTCTGGTCATCCTTTTATCAAACTGAACATGTAGTTTTGCGTAATCTACACTTGCTTGCAACATACAATTATTCAAAGGCATGACACTTCATTTCATGTTTGCTGATTATGATTCCTTTCCTCAGCACAGCTATTTCAGATTAAAAACTTGCCAGCACAGGGAATAGAAATAGCAAGTGAAAATATTATTTGTTGTTACAAAAGGGTGCCTGAGATTTTACAAAGCAATTGTAATGTAGTCTTTTGTTTATAAAACCACTTTTCAAAACCATGTTCCTGTTTTTATCATGAAATACACTTGTTCTTTTATTATCTTTTTTCTCATTTAGGAAATGGAGAAGTGAGTGTAGGAAATTATAGTAATATACCAAAGACAATAGGTTATCCTCATCATAGCTCTCAGGATTTCACACCTTCAGCTTTGTTAATTCCAGTTTAGACCATTTTCTTGGACAAAAGGACTTTACCTCTCGTAGGACTTTAGCATAAAACATTTCAAAACATAAAACATGCAGAGACAGCTCTGGTTTTCCATACATTTCTTTCTATCAAAGCAGGAGGAAGAAACAATGCCAAGTAGTAAGAGAAAATGTGGTGAAGAGGTGCTGCACTCCAACAGTCCTCACTGGCATACTTAGCCAAAGAAAACTTTTCTAAATGGCCAGTATGCTGAACCACAGGTTTTGTAGTGAATAGGGAAGACTGGAAAGTTTGTGGAGAGCAACCTTTGAACCAGCTCTTATCCCATTTTAATCTGGGTCAGTTCATCTCTAGGAAGACTAACAAGACTTCATTCTGAGCAGATGCTTCTGCACAATATTGAACTGACCTTGTTTCAGAATAAAAGGATATAATAGCTCAGAAAGAATGATGGATTAGGTGCATTGGAAGCTCAGCTGCAATACTTTGAACTGACTCACTTTTCAGGTGGCAGTATTACAAAGGTTCCTTCTTAACACTAGGCAGTCAACCATGGCTTGATTTTCTGGTTACTCCTATGACTTATATACATTTCATGCTGATAGATGCTACAGCAAAAAAGAACTGATGCAATCACCTAGTGCCATTTTTTGCCAAACACAGTATAGGGAATGACACCACACTATTTTTGGCATCAAACCTATAACAATTGACAGATTAGGACATATGTTTTAAAAAGCCATTCAATGGTGAAGGAAGTACTATGTGATGAGTAGTTCAAATAGCTGATTGCTCTCAATGTTAATAATTAAGAAAAGTAATAGTGTTTCTGAATTTTTGGTGACTGGCTGGTTTTAGCATGGCTTGGTCTACTTGATTCAAGAATTCCTACCTTTAGGAAGCTTGTCATTGCCAAGCAAATTACTTATTAGCTTTATTACAGTAGTAATGCTGCCTTTGTTTTTACCAAATTGAGTAAAAATCTACTTTTCATTGCAAGAAGACTATGAAGAGTCAATGAGGACCTCCATGAATTTCCATCAAATATTTCTATACATGTAGTCTAATGCCATAGCCATACCTTCATACATGTATGTAGTACACTGAGCACATCAGCTCGTTAGTGACTGACATACTTCAACATTTAAAACAGCATCCTGCTGTAAATAGTTAAAATTCTTTTGACTCTGATGAAGTCTACAGTATTCTGGGATTTGAGGAAAGCTACCATCTAAACAAACTGTTAAACCTTGTGAGTTGCTAAGAAGTTTCCCTGTAGGTGTCAGATGGGTGGAACTTTTGAGGTATAAATAACTGAATGATTCTGTAAGTTGATAAGGTCAAAAAGAAAAACCTAATTGTTAACAAATAATAATAAGACGTGAGGAGCATTTATAGTCAAAGATGTGACTGTGTAAAAGGTAAGACATGCATGTTGGCTAGTGTGCAATTAACAGATCAAGAATTTTAATTCCATTTTGTATGATGTGTTGATAAGAACACCACCAAATTTTCTAAAGAAGAAGAGGCAACACATAAGTGTTGAACTTAATGGCTAAATTTTTATTCCTAGACTATATTGCCTTCCTATGTAACATTAGGTAAGTCATTTATTTTGCCTGATCCCTTACTACTCATCATCGAAATGAGGATTTTATTTTCCTATCTCACAGGACAGTTGGGAGGATACATTTCATTAATAATCATTAGGTGTTCAAAAATTTTGATGTGGCCATACAAGTATCTAACCTCTAAGCTATCTTTGTTTCAGAAAGAAATGAGATTTGGAGGATGGTTTTGTCTCTATTTCAAACCTATAATTGAGTAAAAAATATGAACCAATTGGACTTGGGTGGCTGCCTAAATTGGAGAATCACGTTATTTCACTCAGTTTCAGTGACAGAGCTGCTGCTCATGAGTCTGACTACTCAAAAACTGTTTTGAAGACTGCAGAAATACTCAATGAGCAAAAATAAGAGACTATTTTTGTGCTATCTTAATGAAACTACTATTCTGAGAAAAACAATAAACTTACTCTTTTGTCTACGACAAAAGACATTCAGATTTCCTTCTTCCTATATGTCATATACCAATTGCACAGCACTCTGCTCATACGTTGATCTGACAAAAAAGCAAATACATACTTTTTGTCTGAAATATTTTGCTGTGTTGCTCTTCTTAAATTAACTATTGACACATTTTATTGGAAGGGAAAATTGAAAAAAAATGGTTATACCAATTTTTATGAATTCCTAAATTAAAAGATTATTTTTAAAATTAGAATGAAATTGCTGTAAGATGGTCTTTTTAACAGGCAAATATTTCACTAACTTTCTCACACATATTGCAAATGCCATAAATGTATCTGAAAGAAAGAGAACTGACCCTATCTAGAATCCTTAAAGTATAAACAGCCAAAACATCTGATATTTTTATTAAAATCATTAATTGTGGCCAGTACTTACCAGGACCACTACTCACTCACATTCAGATATTTTTGAAAATCCAAATAGAAACTTAATTGTAGTCTATCACTATGTAGAATTAAAGGATTGCCTCTTACAATGTCTTTGGAGAAATAATTTTGTTATTCAGAGTACTCTAGAATTAATTTAGAATGGATGTCTGATATTTATAAAGAAAAAAATCTAAAGCATCAATGCAATAAAATCCTTGCGCACTGGAAATTATGGATTTTAAAATTGCCATGTAGGTACCTGCGTCCAAATTCAAAATATGCAGCCCCTTAATTCACATTTAAATTCCTAATTTAACATTCTGTTGAATAGGAAAATAAAGAGGACTTTGAAAATATAAATCTAAAGATTTTGTTGGAGCTGGGCCTTACAATAAAATTAAGAACCTCAGATGAGGAGCTGAGCCGTTCCGCATGGAGCATGGAAGGAACTGGACTGAGTCAGTACTCCAGAAGAAGGGCAGACTACAGTGTGGTCTGGATTCCAGGTATATACTGGGCAGACACCTGACCCACTGATGACCCTTTTGGAAGGACAGACAAGAAAGTAAGACATGCGGGCACAGCCCAGGCACATGTCCTTCTGAGACAGAATCAGAGAGCAGGCAGAGTTTGGGGATGACCAGGACAATGGGGAGCACCACAGAGCATCTCTTCTCCATCATGTAGGCTTGGCCACAGCATCATCTCCAAAGGGAAGTTAAAACAAGAAACACACTGAACAAGGATGTACCTGGCACGATGGGTATACTGTCATCTTCAGCTAAATGAAAAGAAAACTCAAAGGTGAGTCCAAAGAAATACAGAAATATATATTTGTCTATTTGGAATACATAACTCTGAGTTTCTCCTTGTGGGTAACAATTTCCGTTGCTGAAGAGAGTTAATTCTTTGTTGTTGTTGTTGTTGCTTCTGCTGCTGCTGCTGTTGTTGTTTTGTTGTTGTTGTTGTTGTTGTTGTTGTTGTTGTATTTTTGCTAGTGATGGATATCCTACAGTATCACCTACATCTGAAAGGATTCAAAACCTTATCTGCAGCTTCACAAGAACGTCCTAACAGTTGGTTCTCTTAGATTTGGTTCCATGACTGGAAAGGTTTCAATATACCTAGAAAAAGATCCTATGAGCAGATAAAATTCTGTAGCCTAATAAGACACTGAGGTGATGGAGAAGAGCTGTAAACAATCTTCTGATGGTGATTTATGTTTTTCCCCAAAATTGTTTCACCCACATAACATGAGTGGACTTTGGAGATCAACAGAAACTCACCTTCTTTTTCTTAGCTGAATGCTTTAGCTACCTGTATACCAAATTGTGCTCCTTAACATTTGTTCTCTCTCTTTGGCCTCATGACAGTTGCCTTCCTTTTCACTTTCTTTTTCAGCTTCAAGAGGAGATGTAGAAAAATGATTGCTAATTTATCCTGATGTCTAGGGAACTCTTCTAAGAGGTGCATGAATGACTCCACAGAGGACTGAAATCTGTATTTCTAATAAAACTGAGCTTTATAATGCAACACAGGAGGTGCATACTCTTCCAAGAATTTTTTGAAAGAAAACATGGGCAACCTGTGTATTTTGAAGAGGACTTAACCAGTGCCCAAAATGAGTGTTAGGTTGATCTTAGCTGGGTGTAACCGTAGGACAGCTGCAGAGCTAGTCAGCTCTGTAAAAAAACTAAGACTCTGTGCTTGCAGAAATTCAAACACAAAACCTCTCCAGGGCCTGGATTTTTGATGCCTCCAAGGCAATTAATGGGGAATCAGAGTACCTATATTCTGGATAAAGACACCTAAATTATGCCTGATTCCTGCACTTGGTGCTTAAGATCTGTTCTGAGTCTAACCCTATCCATATGATTTTATTGTTATACTTTTTAACATCATTGCCTAAAGGGTAGTAAGAGACACCAACCATCTACAATTAGTCTCTGATTCATGCGACCCTGTCATCACTCCATGATTCCTATCTTGCTGGGAAAGAACAGAACAAACTAGTTATGCTGTACAGTCTAATAAATAAAATAATGGATTGATATTTAAAAGATGTGTCCTACTTCTTTATCTGCCATTAACTTCTCAAATGACTTTGAACTATCATCCCTTTCCAATCCTTTATTTGGATTTTCTATTCGCATTAAGCTCAAACTCATTTTAGTGTTACTCTGCTGTTTTGAATTACTACTATTTCCTAGTTAATAAATTGTCACAGATGCCCCTCTAAAAATTAAATAAATCATGTAGATATAATCTGTACCAAAATAGTACATCTGCTATGATTCCACAATAGTTTGGTTTGCTTTGGAATTAGGAACAGATGTTGTGTTACGTTAGAAGGGAAAATCTGGCTAGTAGAAAGCAAGGTATAAAAACAGGATTCTTTACCATTACCATCTGCTTTTAAGCCCTTGATGTATATTGGCTTGGGCCTGCATCCTTAAAGAGATCTCCCTTTGAAATACTTTAAACTAAACTTAGACTTGCAACATGCTGAACAACTTGAGACAGGGATTTGTATTTTCAATCTAGATTTTTTAGTTTAAATAAGTAAACACTCTTGAATGAACTTCTGTGAATTATATGAGTTGGAAGGGACTTCAAGTGAGGCATCTGTAGTAGCTCATCCTCCTGAGTTATGGCAGAACTGATCCAAATATTCCTAAACAGTCTCAGGACTAGCCATGAATATTTCAAATGAATTTACTTCAGCCAGTTTCCTTGCAGTTGATTCTACTGCCAGAATGATTATTAAGGTTCCTCCCATGCCAGAACACAATTCCCTTACATCTTCTGTTCTGAGTAACAAATGATAACGGATAATGGCTTGTAACATAAGATTTCCCCTTTCTAATACTGTATTGTCATTATTGAGAAGGGGGGATATTAGATTTTATTTTATAGAGCATTCATACTCTCTCTTTTTAAATATCTTTTCAGGAGAAGAAAAAAGAAAAAAAATTGCTTTATTATCTTACGCCATCCTCACAGATCATTTTTTTACATGTCTTAGAAAGTTTGCTGTTTTTTTCTTAATTCTTTGCAGATTTCTGTTCTCTTTGAAATGCACCATCCCAAACTGGTTATTATTTCAAGTGAAGCCAAAGCAGCACTATTAGAGTGGTGTTACCGTCAAGCTAGATTTACTATGATTATCCTATTGATATAATCCAATACAGGAACTGTCTTTTTTACAATTGCTGGCTTATCCTTTATTTATATTTACTTTAATCTTTACTCCTTCCTCTGTGATACTGATTTAACTGTGTTCTTGAACTTGATTACTCTTTCACATATGAACTAATTTCCATCTGTCTTTATTGAATTTACTTATTGATTTTAGATTCTTGCTCCAGTTTAAGAAGAATATTCTGTATTTTAATCCTAACCTCCAAACTACTTCAGATACATTTCAATTTTAACACTTGCATATAGAAGTAATGTATGCTTTACGACACCCTCCAAATCTTAGTGTGATTTTGCTAAGCACTGTAGTCAGAACTGGTCTGCAAGATCTTGCTTTCAATTTGATAATGAAATATCAGAATTATTTTACTTGATTTATTTGAAGTTTACTTGAAGTTCTGCCAGCTGTGAAAAGACAAAAAAGAGGAACCACTGTCACTCTCCTGTTCATGTAAACCCTCTCTCAGGCTACTACAAATGTTGGTGCTAAACTGACACGCTAGACATTTATCTCTTCCAACACCCTAAATTAATTTAGTAGAATGCCCCTGCTGTACTAGCACCTTCTGTATTGTTAGTTCTCCTTCTCCTTCCTTCACAGTGCACTAAGAATTGCACTGTTTCTTGTTCCCTGCAGTATTGTATTTTCCCCTGACTCAAAGACAAAGCCACCTAATGAGAATTTTCTCTACCTATAAACAGATCCTCTCATTCCTCTCATTACTT
The DNA here is from genome assembly GCF_003343035.1 of Apteryx rowi. Classification (NCBI taxonomy): domain Eukaryota; kingdom Metazoa; phylum Chordata; class Aves; order Apterygiformes; family Apterygidae; genus Apteryx; species Apteryx rowi. The sequence continues at coordinate 987,485 of NW_020448864.1, read as the reverse complement.
CTGCCCTATTGAATAGTCACCAGGTTCAACTCAAAAAAAAACTAGAGTCTTCTTTTTCAGCTTCCCAAAAATTCCTTCTGAAGTCCACTTAGAGAACAAATTATCACACAAAGAATTTCTTAGCTGTCTGTTCATTTCATTAGTCTCTTTTTCCTCTTGTCTATAGTAATATACAGACTGAGAGCCAGTGACCACCCTATTTGAAGATCATGCCCTACTCATTCATCTTTTCAACTGTATTTTTAGTATTCATCTTCTTCTCAAGGAATGTTCCCTAAACATTAAGGATCTCTGAAGTCAGAAATGTTCTGGGTTGTGAGATTAGGCTCTGCTGACAATGAACTTTTATTTGTTCTTGGCCTGTGCAGACCATACTGAATGTGGGCACAGGGGAGTAAAGCACTTTTTTACTCCAAACACCAGTAATAAAAAATAAATAAATAAAGGAAGGAAGATGAAGAACTGTCTGGCTTATGTAGAAAGTGGTAAAAGCAGAGACTCTGCTCCCTGAAGAAACAGGTGACAGTGAGTAGGCATACATGGGTGAGTAATTTGCCCAATGAAGGAATGAAGTAGCTTACTGCTCTGAAAGCGCAAGGCGCAAACTGGCTCACAGTTTCTTCTTTGACTGGCCCCTGCCATAACGCTTTACACAGAATGAATTGTACTCTTGGAGCATCTCTCTTCAGCAAGATTCCTAAGGTGATCACCACAAACAAATTCTGCAGGTGTATCTCAGAGGTAACAAGGAAGCTTAAGATGGGTACAATGACAGATATGGGGCATCTAATACAAGCATGAAATTCTATGAAGAATAAAGAAATTGCCAAAAGCAGAATAGACGAATGGCCTGTTTTAATCCTTATTGTGTCTCTGGCTATCAGCAGTACAGAGAAAAGCACAAGAAACCATACATGGAACAATCATATAATAGTATGCCAAGTGATGGTTGCTTAACTTCTGGAGCACAAAATTTTATATTCCTAAATTTCTGCCCCATGTATTTCAGGAAATATGTTCCCTCAGTCTTTGAACCAGTTATTACTTAAACAATTTGGTACATGAGATATATATAATTTTTAAGATTAAAGTGATCATATTTTGTATTCATTCAGATGTACCTTTGAAGATGATAGATTTTTGTTCATGAACTATCTTTAATATTTATCAGGGACTTAAATTCTTATTAAATAGTTACAGGAACAGAAATAAGTCAACAGTGGTACTATATTTATTGCATGTTCTCTGAGGATAAAAGATGCTGAAGCACTGTTCAACAAAAGGCAACATTAAATATAATTTAGACAGTTTTCCCTGTTTACCACTAAGTGTATGCAGTTGAACTCCAAATGCCAGTGCTAAAATAGCACTATATATTAAGTAATGGACTTTCTTTTTCCTCAACAATAGTGCCTGAAAACAATGACACAACGAAAGATCTTTTACAAAATAAGTTTATTGAAATTCATGAATTTCATATTCAGACCAAAAGGAGTCAATGATGCATGGTTCCAAGGTTCAGTTTTGATATTTGCAATTGCAGTTAGTTGTATGTTACAAGTAAAAAAAAATGTGCCAATGCATCTATTCTCTTCACCGTATATAAGGGCATGAGTATCTAGCTCCTGGTGACATTTTGCTGACATACAGATATTGCAATACTAAACCTAATTATATTAAATGCGGGGAAAAAATCAGCTGTAAATATTACAGCACAAATTGTACCTTGACATATACCTATGGTCACCCTACCGAAGTCAAAGCACAGACATTTCCCCGCAGAGTTTGGCCTTATGAATAAAATGTTATATGATGTGACATGCAGCTATTTTTATCATATCTGGGAACATAACATATGGGAAAAGCTCTCTGCATTCTTTGCAGAGAACTTTGACATCATCTAGTCCTCCTTTTTTTTTTTTTTTTCCCTTATGATTCCCCTGAAATGCTACTTAAAACACATTGGGCTTTTCTCCAATAAATAATATACACACTATTCATGCAGTGCATATTTTAGGTCAAAATTGGACTGTAAAGTTGAGTACCAAGATTTCTTTGAAATCTATTGGACTGTCCCTGATAAAATTATTCTTCATGTGATCAATTCTATTATTTGGAAGTTTTTGCGGGAGTGAAGGATTAAAGGTAGAAATTATGAATGATCAATAGCTATTTCATGTCTGAGTCGGAAGAGATTAAAAATATCAACATACTTTTCTTCTTTTCAAAAAGCTTGCCAGCTGTAGAAAGGTTTGAACCTCTCTAGAACAATAGCTCCTTCTCCTGCTACTCCCAGTGCTAGAAAAATAAAAAGCTACTTTGCAGTTGTCCCCTCACGCTTTCTTGAATTGCGGCATTGCAATCACTGACTGATAAAACTCAACTTCCTTGTCATAAGCTTGAAAGGGCTGATGTATAACCATCCTTTCTCTGCCTCCTTTAAGCTGTTCTCATCGAATTTCACAAAGTGGTGTATGTTCTCATTGGAAGAGGCATAATGGACCAAATGTGCCTCAAGCCTGAGCTACCTGCTACTGTCAGGTCTGAAATGGTCTTTTCAGTTCACATGGGAAGGCAGAGCAGGAAGCAAAGCTTGGTAAAGGCAGTGAGCCATGCCACTGCCCAAGCTGTGCCTGTGGAAAATGATTTGGGCTTCTTGGCCTCACTGGTAACAGCATTGTCTTTCCTGCACCATCTAGAAAATAAATGTCATGGTCGGTTTCCTCTTTTTCTGGTAACTATTGGATAATTTCCACCTGTTGCATCAACTTTTACCTACAATTTCTGTGCAGGATTAAAAAACAAGCGTCATGAAATAAGTATTTTTGTAAAGTGTTTTTCTGCGCTATTGTTCTAATGTATATGGTCTGGTGTGACTGTGCAAACTCTTACTCAGTTACAGCAGTCTCCTCATGGACCGAGCAGAGGATCTTGTGTGAGACTGTTCACAAGGGTGACTAACCATCAGGTTCACAGACAGCCTCTTCCTAGGACTTGACATAGACTCCTGAAGTGCACTTAATTTCTAACATATAACAGGCTTAAGTAATTCATTCCACTACCTTTCCTGAACAAACTATCAGTCATACTTACTAGGTAGAACTATATGGTAGGAGTAGAGAATTTCTCAGTATAATAGAGTATTTACTGTGCTAGAAAAATCTATTTGGACTGTCTTTTCTGCTATATTCTCCACTTTAAGCATTTAAAAATAGACTATTAAACAAAGCTGAATAAGTAAGTGAGAACTTTTCTTGGACAAGACAGGTAGAATTAGATCTTTCATCGACACTATGTATCTGCAGTATTTTTAAAAGTCTATGGATTAAGATACATGGTGATTCTTACTAAGAAGTTTGCATTGCTTCTAAGTCCTTTCAAATCTTTTACAAATTCTTTCCAAAGTTTTTTATTTTCATCCTATATTCTTCCTCTATCCTGGTCCCTCAACATCTCTTCAGATATCTTAGGGGACATGTCCTTTGCCTATACCATACTAACAGCTGGAAAAATAATGTGTGACATATGGCTTAATAGACTATGAACACACAGAGGCATTTGGCATTGCATGAAAATTTAAATTTACATTCCTGCATAAATTAGTGGCAAGGGGATATAAATTTTCAGGTTACATACACACCTCCAATAACAAACTGAAGTTTAAGGCCAATGAAGTATCTGACATAACAGAAAAGTACTTAGTTTTTCTGCATCTGCTGATGTTTTCTTAGCAAGCTCACTGATTTAGACAACTTTTTCTATGAATAATTTTACAAAAAAAACACCAACTGACATCATATTAAAGCATGCTAGAGGATCATCATCATTATCATTTTCACACAATCCATGGTACATTTTCTGTGTGAAAGAGCAAAACGCCTAGTCTAACATAGTCCCATTTAAACCCAAATTCTTCTCAGTGAGGGAAATAACAAAAGTGGGAGGGATGCATTTTTTTGTCCAGATTGTTTTCCTAGAATATTTGATAGGACTTCATCCATAGTCATTGCTTCTCTTCTAAATTCCTACAGGTCACCATCGCTATGCAAATCATGAACATTAGACACCCATTTAATCCCAGGACCGAATCCTCTTCTATTTTGAAAGGGTACTAGCAAAAGAACACTGCATATTTTTTCTCTTTTTACTTTTAAAATATTCACATTGATAATGGGATTATTTCTCTGCTAAAGTTAGATGATTTGCATATGACTCAGACAGGTGGGCTTCATCCTGTTAACAAGCAAATGGAAAAACTATATGTTAGTATCCCTGAAAAAGGTGGGATTTCATGTTATTCGTCTAAATACCACTGGTCTGATTGTCAGAGACATAATGCCTCAACATCTTTTCATTACTTGTCAGCTTTGAAAAAAAGAAAAACCTAACCTCTTATTTAAGCACTAATCTGAGTCTCCCAGTTTGGAACATCCTGCCATGTTCAAACTCACTTTAAAAGGCACATCTTATAACCTGTACTCACCTCTGCCAAGGTGATCATACAAGGTTTGAATGAAAGTCTGACCCAGGACTCAGGCTTCCTCTCATTTTTCTGGACTGGCTTTCAAACCCTCTAAAGAAGCTACCTCACCATGGGTAGGAGATGAGAAATTTGAAGGGTTGTTACACAGTGTCAGTATTCATGGAATGCTGGTAGACAGTTACTGGGCACAGCAGGACGTAATCAGAAATTCACTCTCAGTTAGGTGATCTTTATTCCTGTAAGCTACAGAGTTGCTGCAACCTCACAGGCAGGGTCAGATTTTCAGACTTTCTGTCTTTGGTTTTGAAGAAAAAAAAAAAGACACATTATCTTCAAATAATACAGTGACACATGATTACATGAAGAATACTGCACTTAAAAGCAAAAGATTAAGAAGACTTCACATTCCTATAGTCCTTCCAGCTTCCGTCCAATTCTTTTTCAGTCTTTTTTGCATCAATATTTTCTGTAGTTTTATTTTTGTTGTTTTCTCCTCTCCTATCTAACTTTTATACCACTGTAAAGATAGTGTTTAAAGCTGCCACTCTTGCTGGAATGCTCTGTCTTTTGCTTTGGATTTCTTTCATATTCCTTCCCCAATCTAATGTTCAGCTTCACAGATTTTATTTTCCCACATAAATCTAGGCTTTAGCTGCTGCTCAGACCATCACAATCCTCTAAGTCTACAAATATTGTGCTACTTGCCTTGTAGGTCATCTTTTGTTATTATCTTGAATACATCCATTAGGACTGTGCTAAAGACACTGAATTTGTGCCACTGTGCTGGCAGGAGATGACAGCCCTGTAGACACAGGAGCCAATGTGTTAATTGGGGAGATGAAGGAAATTCATGGTCAGTGGAGGAGAGACTAAGGTTGTCAAGGGAACAGGACAGTTTTGCTGGTGGATTCTTTCCAACTGGGGAAATTAAATTTTGCTTGTTTCAGTGGCAGATGCTTTATGTGTTATTTTACCAGATACATTATTCAGAAATCTTATTTAGATATATTTCAAGGATCACCTGGACATTTTCATGCATCCAGTACCCTGGAGAAGAGAATACTGAGAAAACTCTTCATCTCCCCCCTTCTTAATTTATGTCATATTTTCAGTTCTTGAAGATTAGGTACTGAAATGTATTTAGATAAACAATCAGTAGTCCTCCGGTTCTTTCCTTCCTGCTTTGGGATGAAAATCCCATATTAGAATAGTAGGACCAGTCAATTCCATTTTAGAAACATTCAATGACAACTGAGGCACTGAAGTTAGCGACCTAGCTAGCTAGCACTAGGAGTCAGTGGTTCTTTGGAGAAGGTCTGCTCCTCATTATACAGATCTGAACTTAGAGAAAAAATGTGCTTTATACCAAGGCCCTTTGACCACTCATAGTGCAAATCTTCCTTATTAATTGCCCCATTAATTGCACATTTCAACCCTCTTTTGCTTTAATTCTCAAAGATTCACTGTCTTCCATTCTAAGTCATTTCTGTCTCATTAGCATTCTTATTTCTCCAGGCTTTTGGAGAATAGACTACTTTATGGTCCAGTTTAAGCCCTGGTTTCAAAGCATTGTGACTGTGGACTATTGCCTAATCAGTTTCCTGGGAATGTCAGCCTGCTGACATATCAGAATGGGAGCTGGGAATATCAGCCTGAACAGTGGCTGATGAGTGACTGAGATGAGAGAGAGTTTTCCTGTGAGTTATAGCTGCTCCATCTAGGTTGTTTGCACTTTAAAACAGCATTTATTGACATGAAGCCACTTTCATAATTATATGAAAAACAAAGAATACTGACTTACTTTGAACTAAGATGCAACTTCAAAGGTGTATGGAACTTCTTATGGTATGAAAATGTCATTTTCCTTAAGATGTAGGAGACGTTGTCTCCTACATAGCTGTAGACTGCCATTCTTATACACCCAAAGGTTTACTAATCAATTCTAAAAGAGTGTTGCATCATTCACATTTTAGATGTCTGAACCACTGAGTGATCTCTGTAGCAGACACATCTGAAAAAACATCATTCACAATACCTATGCATAATTTACAGTATAATTCCTTACACTTATCTAGCACCTTTCAGCTCAAGATTACAAAGCCCTTTGCAAATATTAATTAATTTATCCCTCCAGTGCTGCCTGCAGATAGGAGATATTAGTATTCCTCAGTAGAGATGGTGGTTGAAAAAAAAACGAACATGACTTTAAACAAGTCACTGTCACTCTCTATCTCTATTTTTTCGTAAACTAAATAGAAGTAAAATAATAAAATAACTAATAAGAATGTTATTAAGAATCATTAGATTAGCTTTCAAGAGAACTGTGAACACTTTTAGTACCAAATATTATTTTGCATGTGGATAAACAGAGGCATAAACTTGCAAAGGTCCAGACTCTTCTTTCTGTTCATCTACCAGTCTAACGTATATTGAAACTAGTGGGAGCTGGACATCTAGCCACTATTAAGGGTCTTGGCCAAAGACCCAGTTGTACAAAGGGCTGTATATTATTCCCTCCCAATCCTGCATTGCTTGCAGTAAGAATTCAAGGTTTATTTATTTATTTATTTGTTTGTTTGTTTGTTTTAATATAAGTGCTCCAACTTGTTTCTTGCTCATTTTTCTTTTGTCCTTTAAGACTACTGCCTGCTTTGGAAACTGGGGAAAAAAAAAAAAAAGACATTAAAACTCTCCATTTTTGAATTTCCAAGAGGGTTGACACTTAATCAAGTCCTGCTGCTCTCAGTTCCCTTTATTATGATAATGTATTGTATCAAATTGAAGATGGCAAGAAGAAAATTACTTGGATGATGCCTGAACGCATTAAACTAAGGCCTGCTCTTACTGAATCCCTCCATAGCAACATTCTCATTATTTGCTTAAGGCCGATGTTGTATTCTCAGCCATGCCATACAGCAAAGAAAAGCCAGTCACACTGTGCTGAATATCTTAAAATGTTAGCAGTATTAGGCACTTAAATTCCTTGGTGCTCTGGTGTTCTAATCTGATATTTGACACCTTGTTAGAGTGGGCTTTCCTTGTCTATTCCTAAGCAGATAGATTCCTAGGTTGCCTTTCATAGAATTGAACACTTAGCTGGGACTTTTCTTTTTATTATGAAAGGATCCCATTCTCATATTTCTGCTTCAAATGACTGTTGAATAAAGGAGAGATTTTTAACATGAATACGAGGAGTCCCATTGTCTAATTCTCCCTTCTGGCTTCAAGTGTTTCTGTAATAGTCCCAAGAGAACAGCATTTCTTCCAGTGTAGAGGACAGAAGTGAGGAAATGCATATTGGTTAAACTTTCTTCTCAGCTTCAGAATTTTCAGTTCCAGCTGAATGTTTTGTCCTCAAAGATACACAGTCACTTTTGTTTTTAACAGGTGTGTCAAATAACATGGAATTTGCTTCTAGCTACCTTATAGGAAAACAACAGCAAAAAATTCTTGCTAAGACTATTCAAGGCTTTTTATTACTTATAATCCAATTTTCCTTTCTCCTAGTATATTAAACAATGATAGTTTTTGTAGCCATAATTTAAAGTAATTCTGGCAAGGAAATATGAACTATGTTTAACATTGAATCTAAATGGCAATGTCACTGTAATGAGGCAAGGAAAGGAGAAGCAAGCAAGGAACCTGAGATGTTTCCAGAGGCAAACATTCTTTTATTATTACTGTTAAATAACTATATAATAATTATTATAACATCAAAATATTATTTAAGATTTTTGCAGTATCAGTGTGGTAATCAATATAACCCATCAAAGAATGAGACAATCCAAATTTCAGGCTACTCAATATACTGGTAACAAATCATAGCAGTATCAGCTAATTTCTTTGTATACCTTTATTTACATTCATGTATAATAACAAGCGATTTGTTAACAATAAGCTTGATTTCTGTGACTCAGATACTTTTGTTGTTTATGACTTACAGAACCTCTCATTTTAAAAGGTCAGCATTTGCAATTTTCCCCAAAACACAAGATAGATTCTACCTGCATTCAAAATGGGCTTCAAATCACATAGTAAAAATAGGACTCTTGGCTATATGGGTCTTCCACCTTGTTTCCCTTATACTCACTCCAGCGAGTCATGTAACTCTATTACACATCACTGAGTACTTTGCTGAAATCCGGAAGGATGACTTGCAGCTTATGTAGAAATACTCAAGTTCTCTTCACTCCAGATCACTCTGGTACAGATAATACAGCTCAAGACTTCAAAGAGATATATTATGGGCCTGGGACAGATACCAGAGTGGACTGAAATCTTGCTAATCTGCTATTAGGATCTGAGCTGGCTGGTTTGAAGCTAACTTAGGTTTGTCTCTGAATTACTGAACACTCTGAATTACTGAATTGCAGAGGTCGCTTGCTTGTCATGGCAGGAAGAGTCTCAAAACTAGAGTAAAAAGGATGTCGCATGTGGGTCAGGCCTTAAGGGTGGTGACCTCAGGGCCTTCCTGCTACCTTGTGCAAGAGTCCTTCAGGGTTAATCCCTTGTGGAGGCTTCCAGACCATGTTTGTGAAGCCATCACCCTGTGCCCATTAAAACTGCACCTGTACTCCACACCAGCAGCAAAGACACCATCTGGATCACGTATGGGCACAGGTCCTCTCAATATCAAGCTTATGCTGACTATACACTTCCATGTTGGTTTTATGCCAGTTGAAAAATAAAAGGAAAAGTTTGATCTGGCATGAAGTCAGAGAGATTCAGACAGATAATACTTGATCTGGCAGACAGCCTGGCAATACAAAGTTATCCTATTAATATTTTAAAATAAATTTGAGTCAGCAAAGCAAATATATACCACATCAGTGCCTTTCATCCTATGACTGCCATGCTTTGATTTAGCAGCAGGTTAGGTATGTCTTTATGGCTGATATAAAGCACAGTGAGGATCATGTGCTTATGGTTCAGAAGTCAGTCAGAAGCTACAAGTTTTACATAACTGATTCTACCAATTCTCTCACTAATATATGCCTGTCTAGGAGGTAGACTCCCTAAAACTCTTTCCAGAGACTTTCATGGACACTGGAACATGCTGGAATTGCTGAACTCATTCTGATTGCTTTGTCCTTCCAGCTGTATCAAATAAAAGTTCACATTATTTTCTTTTTCTTTAATGTAGTACAATGAGTGAACACTATTTTAAAATTTTTAATCATCTCTAAAATTTTACTTTCTTCCTACAAGGACAAAACTTGTTATTGATACTGCTGTCTCACACTGAGTGAAGGACACAGATTTTTTTGTGTCTTTATCCTCAAACATTTTCAATCACCTCTCCTGAATTCTAATGCTGATAATTCTTAATACAGAATACTTGCACACACAGACAGATAAGAAGACACATACTTGCACTCTTTCAAATGATTTAATCATGATGTACATGTTAACTTTGTTGTCTGTTTATTTGGCTTTTAGAGATTTAAAGTCTACTCCTAGATGCAGAGCTTTGCCAAAAGTGAGTGTAACTTTCACAACAGGGAGAATCTGCAATTGTGTTCAGAAACTTTTTTAATTCTTTAACATTACATTATCTTTCTGTGAACCTCAGTGCAATCTCACATCCTTTTGCTGACAACGTTCAGTGAAGATGTTTTAATTTCAAAGTGTCTTGTAAAGGAGGTGCTAGGCACCTGACCTGAATTTTTCAAGTAACTAATGTTTAGGGTAGCTTGCTAGAAGAGGGTAATTTTACAGAGGCAAGATATATCCATTTATAAAACAGGCAAGAAAAGGGAGCCTGATAATCTATTATTAGTCTTTTGAAACTTTGTAAATAGCTATTTTTAACTGTGCCATTAACAGTTACGTGTTTATCTTACTTTTTTGCATGTAAGCTCCTTATTGTAAAACTGGGTGGTGGACACTGCAGTGTTTGTCTTCCAGCAATTCAAATCACTCCGACTTTACTGATATCATTAAATGTCAATATGTTCTAAATATGCTATTTAAAAAAATATATATATAGTATACATATATACATACGCTCAATATGCTATTACTGTGTACTTGTTGCATACACAAAACCATGAGACTTAGGTTGGATTCTGGAATGTATGTAGAAGGGAGTTTACCTTCAGACTTTAATCAGGGCATCATTCTTGTCACATTCTTACCAAGCTGCAGGGCTGAAAGAGACCTCAGATAATCATCTGTCCAGTCTTTGCCCAAGGCAGACTCATTTACACCTAAGTCATTCCTGAAGAGATGTTTTGTGTAACCTGCATTAAAGACCTCCAATGATGAAGTCTCCTAAGCCTCCCCAGGCAATCTACTAAGGTTGCTAGAATGCATACAAGTGAATTTAAAACTAAACCAGATGTTGTAGAGTTGAAATTGACTCTGAACTGAAAGCTCTGGAGTGTTTCAGGACTGAGGAATACCCAGCTGTGTTAGTATTCTTAGGAATCTTCTTGTTTTCTCATAGATTATACAACTGCAAGGTTGAAAGATGTTTACATTCCTAGTCATGCAAGCATTTTCACTCTCACCCCCTTTTACAAATATATCCTCTTTTCTTTTTTACCATAACCAGCATAACCCCTTTCCTCTTCTATCTAATGATCTTCCTTTTGGATCCACCACAAATAGCTGGGGAGAGAATATGAATGCATCCTGTAATTCTATGCTGGACTGCCAGGCATTGCTTTGTTTGTGAAAATGAGAATGAGTAATAAAAAAAGGAAAAGGCACAGAGGATCAAACAGATATTTACTCATTTTCATCTGCACTTCTGTGAAAACTTTTAAAGTTGGAGACAAAGATGTTCCTTATGCAGCTGCATAGTCTAATACATCACGTGGTATGTCCACAAAGCTATGTGTGAATGACTGGCCAGAGAGCTTCAGTTTCTTCCAACCATCTATCAATGTGGCTGCCTCTTCCACAGTAGAAAGGCAGCTTATCTACCAGACCTTTTTCAATGTATAGGGTAAGTTTGTATGAATAAAATAAAGATGCCTAAGATGATTCCCTGGCAATGAAGCCAACTGGCATGTTACAGGCTGTGTCCATACTATTAACTCTCTTAATTTTCAGAACAGAAATTTATGCAGGGTGTCTGGGAATGGTCCCTGAACTGGTTCCCAAACCATTCAAGGGAGCTGTTTCAGATAAATTGCGACTGGAACTGTTCTGAAAAGGTAACAGTGTAGACATTTGAGTCCTAGTGCCCAAGAATGCCCATTTAGACTGCATAAATTACCCCTACAGAGAAGCGAAGGTTGACCCCTGAGTCTGTATTCATAAGCTGATCATTTGTATGTGTGCCTTATGACATCCTTATCATCTGGTACAGTCATAGAAAAAATACAGATATATATACTAAGAGTGTGTTTTCTTTCACAGAACTGGAGCTGAGAGACCTGTAACAAACATATTTAGAAATTCTTGTGGCCTACCTAAGTTAGAGCTGACTCTCCAAGCTGCCATACAAATGGAAATATTTCTGATTCACGTCAGGGCTGTGGGCTGGGAAGTCCAGCAGCCACAAATCTTATAATCCAGGGATAAACTTTCTCCAGATTTTTGGTCTGATAAAATTTGCAGTTTTGGCTTGGGATTCTCTGATGTCCCTACTTTTTAAGGAAGTGAAATACTTCAGCTTTAACATTTTTCTCTTGGGATCCTATATATTGTAGGTCATTATGATGCCACACAGCCCCAATAATGAAGTATATATCTCACATTTTTTCCCCTCTCTGAAGTGCAGTGCTCTTTCAGATGGACATCCAATGCCTATTGATACACGTGCATATTGTTTATCCTCAGTGCTCCCATGGGAGCTGACCATAAAATCGATTCTTTTAAAGTTGAGCTTCAACTGAGGTGAAGTGCAAAGCAGTTAATGACTTAAACCAGATACACTGGCCCTTTCCCCTGCTTCTCCTTATTCAGACATTTTAATAAAATTATACTGGGGAAAAGAAATCCGCCTCACGTATTGTTCATGTAAGAAGTGTTAAATAGCAAAGTTTAAGGTCAAGTGGGCCCATACGTCCATAATGCCATCAGCACTTTATTACTGAATTTGATATTCAAGATCTTTTATTCCAAAGGATAAAAGAAGAAGAAGAAGAAGAAGAAGAAGAAGAAGAAGAAGAAGAAGAAGAAGAAGAAGAAAGTATTTAAATTATTAAAGACCTTTGCTGAGGTTTTCAGAAGAATGTATTCTGAGGCAGGAGAAACCTGGGAGCTACATTCACTTTAAACAATTCTAGTATTCCAATTAGGAAAGCTGTGAGCTTTTTGTTTCTTAGCTGCCTGAAGCTGCCTTCACATAGCAGAGTTTGGGAGGTTTTTTTTTTTTTTTAATCCCTGCAATTCTGATTGAAGACTTTTATATTTACTCCCAAGGCAACACCTATGTAATATAACTGTTTACAGTTATTTTTTGTGGAGAGAGACTGTAGGAAAGCAATATCGGAGTTGTTCAGGAAGGCCAAAAGGCTACCTGGTAGAGGGAGACTGGGTAAAACTGTCAGCAATATATGTTCTTTTCCCTGTCAGAACAGGGGAAGAAAGTGCTCTAGAATGACTCTGAGAAATTATTTACCTGTGGCACAGAGTCTCATTCCCAAGGCAGCATTAAATCTATTTCTCAGGAAAACCAAATTAAATAAGGATGAGACTAGGCAACAATATGCATGACTTCTTGAATATATATGTATTTTTTTCCTTAGGAATCCTGAGGTAAAATGAATTACAGGAATTTTCATGAACTGGGGATTCTGTAGACCAGCCTGTCTTTCCCTGTCTCAAAAGAATACACATACACATGTTGTGGGAGAAGGACTGTGGCTTTCTAAGTGCTTGTAGAACCTGATGAGACTTCACTTCTGATTGGAGGCTTTAAGTAATAAGAAAATGTTATTAATTATTTATCAATTATCATTATTACTATTTCTGCTGTTTTATTATATTACCACACATTATATGATACTATGAGTACAATGTATTATTATAGCATAATTATCAACAATAACAGTAATAGTAGCAACAAAATTGATATTGCTATTAATAATATTAACATTAATATTAATGATAAGCTCAAAGTGTGAAATAACAGTCAGATTGTGATCAGAAAGAAAACACTTCATGTGTCAGAATTTCATCCTTAGATTGGTGAATCAGGGACATGAGATTTCTAAAGCTGACAAATTTCAAGATGCTTTTTGAGAAGTACAGTTCTGAGTGTGCAAAGCTCAAAATAAAATAGATTAACATGACAGATTATAGCAGATAAGATGCAGATGTCAAACTGCATACTACCTTTAGCAAAGAAATAAGTCCATGTAATCAGTGATAGGACAATTTTTTGCTTAGGGTCTCTCTTCACAGTCAGTTTTTCAAAAAAATTCTGTTTTTTTTTCTAGATAGCCCTTGGAACTTAAGTGTAAAATTTTGTTTGCTTTTATAATGAAATCAGTCATTCAAGGAAATTTGTATTTTCAATAACATTATTCTCTCATGGAAATTACATTGATTTGTAGTCCAGGAGTCATTTTTTTTAATTAATTAATTTGAAAATATGTGTACCAAAACTTTGTGTACAAATGTGTGTGCATGTAAAGTGGTTATCAGGTGTAGCTCTTGTTTGAAAATTAGAGACAATTCAATTAAATAAATAAAACTAATAAAGTCTTAAGAAGACACTATTCAGAATTTTGGAAGTATGGGAGTATCTAGGTGCAAAATATTTCTGAAATGCAAAAATGCGTGCACGCACAACCCCCAAGTGATCACTATAGTTTGGGACTTATTGGCCTGAATGGTCTGTTCTCAGGTCGGAAATTCTGATGCTCCATTTTAAAAAATGTGTTCTACAGAGTGCATGAATTTTTGGTGTGTCCTTTGGGATAGTAGAATTTTTCTATAAGGATTTTTGTTCTTCACACAACAACAGATAACTATCAGTGTGTTTAATCATTTACACTTCTACACTTCTGTATGTGGGGCAACGCAAGGGGGACTCGCAAGCAATGTGTTCATCCTGGTGAAAATTATGACCTTGATCTTGCATCATTAAAGTTAGTGGCAGTTCTGCTGTTGCTTTTGCGAGGAACTGATCCAGGCAATCAACAATCAGGAGAGAAACAAACATTTAGACCATTGAGAGTTTTAATGTTTTGTATTTTCTATAAAGGGTATGTTTTCTGTCTTTACTTCAGAAAAGCACTGAAGCACATTTTTAACTTACCTGTGTATTTAGGTCCCATTGATTTTTAATGGAATTTAAGCATGTGCTTAAACAGTTTATAAAGGATAGTCTATAATAGGAATTGTAAATGTAAAAATGATTTGAACAAGTAAAAATGAATGAATAGCTATGCTTGTATGAGGTAAATGTAAATACTTTTCTAATCCACATTTATGTCCTTCCAGCATTATCAACATATGGTTTATCTGAGTATGGTTTGCTTTCCATCTCATCAGAAAATTCCAAATTAACTTTGCTGAGGCAAGGAATTTAGGTGAAGAGTGTTTTTCATTAGATATTGCCCTACCGCACGGTTGGATCAGCATCTGATATATTTAGACACTCATGTTTTTCCTCTGCACAAAGGGTTTAATGCAAGAAAGCAACCTGTTATTCTCTTGCATGTTGAAGCTTTCCATTTATTAAAATGTGAGGTCTTTAGGATCTTGATATATTCTAGAAATATATTTTTGTGTGCATAATTTAATATATGCTTTAGTAAATAATGAGCATGGAAGAAGTAGAGTGCTTATGGTTCTGAAAGTGTACCTGCACTACAAAGCCATATTTACTAAGCTGTCAGTTTTTAATGTATTAAAAATCAATATATCAGCATAATTACTGCTATTTATTTCAGCTTTAATGAGGAAACAAACATAATAATACATGTTAAAAAGTGGGCTGACAGGTGTATTAACAAATGAGCTTATAGAAAAACAGATGCACTTTTATTTTCAGCAGTGAGTTAGAATAACAAAAATAACCTGAAATTAAGAAATTGATGTTCAAGTTCACAATATTCTTAAGCAGTGTTCAGATATCCTAAAACATGTCCTTCATCTGCCTGAGACCATTAAGAATAACTACAGCACAAACTATTTTATGGCTGATTCTCAGTATTTAGTTAATGCATTACTTAAAAGTAGGACATCCTCCATAGCACAGTGGCCAGCTGAACAATCATATGACTGTTGAAAGACAAGCTAGAATAGTTTTTGTTTGCTACACTATGTGTGATTTTCATCTGTGTGCCAACCAAGTTATGATGGTCAAGAGTCAGAGTACAGCCAGGGCACAGGATATTCCCCTTCTTTCACTTAATAGTACAGGAACTGTAGAAGACACCTATACAGTCATTTTTCAGGACCACTTGCAAGCCTGGGAGTAAGCATGAAAGCTCTGTAATGTTGGAGACAGGCTGGAAATGGAAAGGGATTGTGCTAGGCAGGGATGTGGCCTGTCAGAATTATTGGACAGTGCTTTATCACTGGACGGGAAGCTATTATCACTTAAATGTGTCCCTGGGCTAATGTATAAGACCTTAGGAATAACAGCAACAGTTGAGCATAAGACACATATCAAATCTCCCGAATTTTTACCTATGTCTGTAGTTAGACATATATTTAAGGAATATCTGAGTTCTGTTGTGTTGCCCACCCCCCCTAAAAGAGCTCAGCATAGATCTTCCAAGATAGATGGGTATAGAAGATGCTTCATCACCAAAGAGTGCAAATACATTAAATTATTGGAGGCACAAGTCAGGAAAGACATGCATTTAAATAGTTTGCTTCAGTTCCTTTTCTCATTAACAGAAACTTGATCAATAGGATTTCTGTAGTTTCATTTGTTATATTCAGTGAAAGAAGAACAAAGAAACAAACTTTTCATGTAAAAAGTCATAGTTTTCAGCTGGAGATTTCCACTTTGTTACCCTACAATGCCGAAACCTGAATTCACAGAAAGAATGTGAATACACAGATAAAACTTTTTGTGAAAGTCAAAAAGATAAGTGTCATTTGAAAGGTTAACTAAGACCTTTCTCCACTATTTAATGTATTTTTATATGCACTTGGCTTCTGTTTATTATGGCTAATTAAGGTGTCAGGAAATTTTTGAAATCATTTAGAAAGATTTAATAGTTTCCTAGAACACCTAAAGAGCCATATTCTAGAAATAGTGTAGTGAGTACATTGTATACAGGCACACCTCAGAGATATTGCGGGTTCAGCTCCAGACCACCGTCATAAAGCTAATATTGCAATAAAGTAAATCACACAAATTTTTTGGTTTCCCAGTGCATATAAAAGTTATGTTTACACTATACTGTAGTCTATTAAGTGTGCAATAGCATTATGTCTAAAAAAACCATGTACAAAATGTGACACAGAGACATGAAGTGAGCACATGCTGTTGAAAAAATGGCGCTGATTGATAGACTTGCTCAAAGCAGGGTTGCCACAAACCTTCAATTTGTAAAAAACGCAATATCTGTGAAGCTCAATAAAGTGAAGTGCAATAGAACAAGGTATGCCTGTATTTGGTTAAAGAAAAGAAAAGCTTTCACTCTCTGCAACTTGAAAGGACTTTGGGTGACCTCAGCAATTTCTGTGGCAAACATTAGCTATGACATTTTAAAGACATGTCTTTCATCAGGAAGTCATCTTAGGAAAAAACAGAATAGTTTAGACTTCAAGGCAAGACTTTATGTACTTTTTCTTGAATAGCTTTTTTTAATCTAATTTCTGAAAGAAATAAAACTTAAATGATTGTGCCTGAGTATGTGTACCTCTTCACATCCTCTCACCTCTCCAACATATGTGATGTAAAATCTAAGTTTAAAGGGACACATAATGACTAAAGCTGTGTCCAAACATGGAACTTTCTAGGCATACAGATAAGACAAAGAAGTAGAACAACATTAAAAGTAGAAAAGAGATGTTGAAAGCTATGTGAAACAGAAAGCTGGTTGGGTTCTTAGCACCTGCCTTGTCTTTAAGATAGTTCTCAAAAGGATTGAGGGTATTTTCTGATGTGTTTTATGAGGTACTTACCAACTGACCATGAACTATCGTCAACAGAGAGTCTCCGTTGTCTTATGAAATAAAGATGAATAGCTGAATACCGATGGGCATTGATTAGATGACACCACAGAGACTTGTATAGCCTGGCAGCATTGCTTACATATCACTACCTACAATTCTGTTCTGATCTGTAAGGTTATTAATGAATAGATATCTACTTTCCAGGGTCCAACAACTCGGATCTTTCTGATATATGGTAGTCTCCCCTACCAGTTGCAATTCACTGGGGGAGTGTGGTGGGGAATGTTAAGATAAATACAGGTGACTGAAACAGCATAGAACTAGAACTCTTATATAGAAAGTGAAGCAGAAAAAATTTAAACAGTGAACTGGAGGTTCTGTTTGTTTGGGCCACATTTGCTCACATCCTTCCAGGGAGGAACACAGGTAATAAGTTTTATATATTATATATATATATATATGCACACAAATGTTCATTTATAAACACTTGAAGGCATTTGCAGCCACAGGTAATCAAAGACATTTAAAGGAATGAAAAAGAAACAGGCACACAGGAAATGTGTGCCATACAGTGACATACATTATGGCACATTATATAACGCACATTCCTGTTGAACCTGAGCTTAAAAATGTTTACTGATGAGCTACAGTTCTTTTCATTGCCAAGATATAGACTATGTCACCATAGTGACCAGCAGAACCATACTACTGCATATTTCACTAGTCAAAGCAGCACATAATTCAGACGTAAGAAACAATAGTTTCTCCCCACCTTTCAGCAAAGAGGGAACAAATCAACACTGTGGTAATGCCTCACACCATAAAAACATCACTACAGTGGTAAAACGTACTGTACTGTGCTTTTATGAGCTTTTTTGTCTGCTTTATCCTGTTCTAGTCATGCTATCTATCCAAAATAAGAAGTTAATTGCATTGTGAAATACTACTGAAGGCATACAGCCAATAAGAGTTCCAAAACCCATAATAAGACACAAGGACCTGGAAATATTCCTATGCCTTCAGAAGATTTTAAGGAACACAAAGAATTCCTCATGGTAGCATTATTTTTTCAACTTATCTGTGTGGCAAAGACCATCTTTTGCAACAGAGGAATCCATTACATGGATTCAGGTTTCTTTTCTATTTGAATGAGTGCCAAAACCATATCTACTGAGTGCTTTTTGTAAGGGAAGCGGGAAGAGGGTAGGCAGTGGACAATCTCTCCTGTTGCATCTCTCCTACTTTGATAAATAGTTAAATATGTTATCCAATAAGAAAACTGAACTTCAGTTATCTCTTTTCCATATTAATATCTTTACCATCAGGCTATGAGGTTATCCAGTTTTCACTCATTATGTGTTTTGCTCATGGCCTCTGTAGACTGTGAAGGAAAGGACCTTGGTTCCAAGTCCACTGGTGAAGATGTGCCCACAACCTCACTGTTCAAAGCTAGCACATTCTGCAGAAGACTGACTTCAGCCATACTCTCTGTGAACTCAGAAGAAAACTAGCCTGTGTTATGAGGAAACTAATTCACTTCAGAGGGGAAATCACGAATATTGTGACATATAGCCAGCACGGATGACCAGGAAACCAGCAGTTTTGCAGAAAAACAGTGATAAAACTGAAATAACAGTGCAGAGGCATTTAGTGAATTTTTATACCAAGTGGACTAGCTTCAACTGGTGAGAATGTGAGCAGCTCTTCAAATCCACCTAGTTCATTGTTTAGATCAGTCATCCAAGGTTTAGGGGCAAGTCTCTTCCTCAAAAAAGGACAAGCAGTAAATGCCATTCCACATCCCAAAGATCAATCAATCATTAGATTAATGGATATTGTGGGGTGACATTTCAGTTTTCTTTGCAACCAGAGCCCAGGACTGGAGAACTAAACTCTTGAGAAGCTTTGCAAATGGTATGCCCTGTGCAGAAAGAGACACCCATTTGCTCAGGTATAAGCATTTTTAAATACAAAGATAGGATTTGTAATATTCAGTGGTGCAAAAGAACATCTGTGGACTTTGCCCAAGGCATTACCTTTGACCTAGATTTATTGCCTTTAGTTTTTTAGATAAATTATAATTTAATTTAATATTCATCATCCCTTGCATGCTGCTTGCATGTCAGGGACATGCAGGGACCTAGCAAAAAAATGCAAATAAACAAGCAAATCTAGACAGGAACAACTGTGGTTGAAATGAAAAGGTAGTATGTTTGAACTGTAGAAACAAATAAAAACAGGTATCTACCTAGTAGCTTTGTTGCAGAAATTTAATAGCTCACAGTGAACGATGCTATGACACACCTGAGCTGACAATTTTCTGTCAGGAAGATATTAGTCTGCCATATATTATTCCAGACTAATAAGCACATTAATATTGTGTTGTTCATTTATCTGTCTACAGGTTAACAGAAAAAGGAAAGAAAGAAGAAAATTAGCAAAATGATTAAGCCAAAGTACTCACTGAAACAGTTCCATTGAGTGGAAGAGAAGCATCTTCTGTTCCTTTTTACTTTTGAAGGTAATTCTTGTAATCAGTAATTCAAAAGTCAGTCTCCTTTGTATTTCATTGGCACCATACCTTCTTAGCTTTGAGGTCAAAGAGGCAAACAGCTGTGGCAAATGAATCCAAGCAGCTAGCCTGGTAGCTCATCATGGGGAAAAAATGGATGGTGGCAAGGCATCTGTAAAATTTCCCTAAGGCCATCTTGATACAGTAGCTTAAAAATGATATATAGTGCAGTAGCCTCAGAGCAATCGTTTAAATGAGGCTAACAGAAAGACTGTCATTTGTAACAATGAGAACAGCAAATGGCAACCAAAAAATACTGGTGCTTCAGCAGAAACACACTTACTTAGATTGCATTTGGTCACCCCCCACAGAGAGGAGAGAAAACCTTTTAGCACTCATAAAAGTGAGAGACGAACAGCACGGTCTAGAGCCAAGCGTTTCATGGATGGAGCCAATGTGTGAAATGTTCCTAACCAGCTCAGCCAGTGCTTCCAATTCCCAACCTGTAACATGCCTATTATTGCGGGGTGAGCAGACTGCCAGTCCTGCTGTTCCTTTGTGCTCAGAAAGATGATGGTTTTATGATGCAAATGAAGATTGACTGAAAACCACTACACTGATCTTGCTCCTGACCACCTGCACTGCTTTTTCCTCCCCTGAGACCTAGGGTCTCCTTGATGGAAAATATATTCATTTTTACTATGGCTGTTTTTGGTGACTATCACAAGGTACCTGCTTCTCTGCAGAGACTTCCTGTGTGGAGCAGCATGGCCAAAGGAGATTAAAGGAATGAAAGACAAAGAGAATTGAGTGCTTATCTCTGCCAAAACCCTAACATATCTAAAATTTAGCAGTTTAAATTTAGCATATCTAAAATTTTGCTGTCATTTAGCATAGTCACACTGTAGAAACACAATAGTTCTGGTTTTGACAGAAGTGGTACACTGTATCTGCATGCAGCATTGTCATTAGTAGGAGCTGTGAGCCGGTGTTGCCTGGAGGGACTGTAGTGTAGCACCCAGCACTGTCAGGGGTACAGCAGGGCCTTTCTAAATACTGCTTCATCAGATGCTGCCTGGAGACCTGGTCTCAAAGTAGAGTGCATTGCAACCACATAGACACTCCACAGAGGGTTTTTTGGTGCTGAACTCTTAGTGCCTGAAGGTTCTTTTATATCAGAATAACACTGGAGTAATGCCATTCCATCTTACACCCATATAGCTGAGATCAGCCTCTGATTTTAGGCCCCCAGTACTGAAAGGCATGTAGCATTATTGGTGCTAATGATTTCTAAAATGTAGTAAATTTTACCTTTAAGAGAGGATCTTTAGCAGACTATAGATTATGTAATGTTCTAAAAAGAATAAATGCCTCTGTTCAATTTATATTAACTTGCTTAATGACAGCTAGAGCTTTTTTGCTACTTACCAGATGCTGCCTTTCAGCAAACAATCTCCTACAGCAGAATGAAGAAAAATTATTGTTGAATTTCAAATTAAAAACAAACACTGAAAATAGAAACAATTATACATACAAACTGAAAAAAAAAAACAAAAAAAAAAACAGGACTATCTTCAGCTGATAGCATTAAAGTCAGAAGAAATACTTTCCCTAAATGACAGTGCATGTGCTTAGGCACATGCTAAATGAAGCAACATTTACAAGACCTTTTTAATTCACTGTGAAACAGGTCTGACTGTACGAGGGGAAGAAAAAACTTTTTAAAAGTTTCAGATAAGGAAGGAACTACTGGTAACTATCTTGCATTGCCATCAAAACCCATATGTAAATATCCAGCAATGAACTTATGGATCCTCAGGTTAGAAAACTGTTCAGCTTCAGAAACTGACTGTGCAAGAGATCAATTTTGTAACCTGAGCCAAATACATTTAAATAACTACATTTTTTCCAACATATACTATCAAAATTTTGAAAGGTTATTGGGGTTATGGGGTTGCTGTTTCTTAATGAGGATAATTAGCCTTGGAAACAATTGGAAGTGCAGGCGTCTCTGTCTTCACTGAACACTAGATTTGCTTCTGGTAACAAAAAAAATCAAATCAGGACTTCAGCAGTGGAGTAACTGGGTGAAATTTTGTGGCCCGGTTATGTAAGAGATAGCTTAATTTATGGCCCTCCTGTCCTTATATCTTTGTAGCTCTAAAACTATGGCTCTGATACAAAGAAAGAAGCACTCATTTCCTATATAGCATACAGTAAATTAATTACAGAAGTTCACACCTTGCCTCAAATTTGCCTTTCTTCTTACTTTGAATAAAAAAAGCTTCCTTTAGAGGCAAATAGGAATCCTATCTATCTCATAACCTCTTTCTGAGCTAGTGATTGTTAGGTTTTCTTCAAGATGGAATTAATTTTGCCCATAAAGAATCTCATCTTTTAGTACTTTAAGGCTGACATTGCTCATTTTAGATGCCAGAATCAGCAAAATAGTTCCTCTATTCCAGCTGAGGCCAAAAGCTTGACAGCCTGTCACTGACTCAGAGGCAGAGCAGGTCAGGTATCTTTTGATGAAACAAACCTTGATGTTTCAAATGTTGCTTTGTTAAACACAGAATATTTTGTGTCATTTTCATTCTTTGTGTACAAGGTTAGTTCCAATGGGGTCTCATCAGTGTTCTTGACAGGTCCATCCCAAGGCCAGACTTCTGCAGCTGGCTGCTGAAGGGGACCAGGGAAGCCTACAGTGAGGCCAGTTTTACCAAACGGTCTCCTGGTTCTGATAGCTTTTGCTTGACTGGCAGGCTGCTCCTTTTTGGCTTTTTAACTGAGTTGTTTTCAACTAAGACCCAAAACAGATACACACAAAGCCAGTGAGCTAGAAGCTTTCATTGGCTTCAACTCACCTTTTACTCACTGAACTCCAGCTCTGACAAAGCAGAGGTTACTGTGAGGTGCACAGAGGACAATACAAACAGTTACAGTTCTGCAAGTGACAAGAAAGCCAGAGATGGAGAATAGCATGAAAGAAGATGACAAAGGAAAATAAAACAAACAGAAAGTAAAAATAGGAAAGTTTAAGGATTCTTAAGAAATGATATTGTGATTGACTGTGAAACAAGTAATATTCTATAATTATGGAGTGGTGCATTGAAACTAGAAAGAGATAGATTTTAAGTGTATTTTCACTTGGCTGATTTCCTTCTGGCAGTTTCAATATAAACCTGCAATTTTGCATCCCTTTATATAATCTGTAATGTTCAAATCTGTATAGTTGCTCCTGAGCATGGATGTATTTACAAGGTAAAAGTTCTGATTTATGCTGCAGTGGTAGCACAGGAGGAAAAAGATATCCAACACAAACCTTGAAGAGTTACGGACATTTCCCCACCCCCCCTTATTTTACAAAAAAAAAAAGTTTGAAAAGAAAGTCAGCGCCTGCAGGCAGTGGAACCTTCCAAGTCTGACTGCATACAGTGCTGCCTTGTGCATGGATGAGGACAGGCTGAAACACTCGCACTGAGAAAGCACAAACTACCCCTATTCATCTGCAGCCTGGCTCTGCTAGGGTAAACGCCAACATTGTTAACCATTTCAAAACCTATTGAGACACTGGGAAAAGCAGGCTAACTTGTATGCTCTAGTTATCTGAATGGATTTACCACTTGAACAGGACTGCATGTTAGGAGAAAAAAAAAAAATGAAAAAACAACAAAAACCCAATATTCTCTCTGGATGGTTTGGGCTCCATTAGCAGGGTCACTGGTTCAATTCTTGGCAGCAGTACTGGAGGATGGTATCAGAGCCAAGTGTTCAGCATCCAACCTGCTTTTACCCCGGGAGACTAAGAAACAACTATAAATAGAGAATTCTATCCCAAAAGGTGGAAGTCAAGTTAATTCCCATCTGAGCCTCTCTTTCTTCTGTTTTCTGCTTTCTTTCCCTTCAGTTGTCAAGAGCTGACCACAAGTCTTCCTCCATATGAAACAGGGATGTCTTGAGAGAGAATAAGTAGTTTAAAAGATTGAGTACCCCTTAAACCTTTTAAAAACAATGCTACACAGACCTCCCATAATGGGATAACTCAGAGGCTCCAGCATTTGGCAGATTTGGACAAACTGTCATATTAACTGCTAGGAGGCTGGATGAAAATGTACTGCCTGCAGCATCATTTGGTAGCATCACCTATACAAGATCCCCATTCTTTTAACTTGCAGGTGTAGCTTCAGTCCCATCTGTACATAGACAAACCTTGTATCACGTGTAGTTCAACAAAAAATGTTAACCCCCAGGTGAATCACAAAAACCTTAAGCTAAGGTTAATCTAATACCTAACCCAAGCTTAATAAGCTTGATATCAGCTAACTGATAATACCTGTTAATTGATGGTCTGCATGAGAGATATTTAACTCTAAGATCACAAAGACATCTTACAATCTGCAAGAGGATCCTTTATGGATGAAAATAGAGATTCAGTAGAGAGGATCAACACATGAAATAATGATACCTGAGCCAGAAGTATCCTATGTAGGAACTCCTTTGTATTAGCAAGGGGACAGGGCAGTTGTCTGGTGGCTGAGTCTCATGATTTGCATGTAAGTGCAATTGATGCTGTAGTGCTAATATTCTGTCCACAAATCTCTTACAGCAAGTGTCAGACAATTTCTTTCTAGTTCTGCTTGCTTAGAGAAGGAAAGAATGCAGCTTCCTTATGCGTAAATACTCTGCACAGGGAGCAGGACTGTTCATCTTTGAGTTTTCCAGACTGTGCAAAATGAATGAGATTTACTTACAAGCTCAGTTTTAAAGAACTGATCATCAGGTAAACAAAGAGGACTTTCCTTTGTTCAGAGTAGTGTTAGTCAATGGAATAAGATATTGAAAGCACTGATAAGAACAGCCAGCAAAAATTGTTTCAAAATAGAAGTATTTAGAAGAAAAATGTGAAGTATAACTGCTCACTTACAGATACAGATGGGCCACCTTCCTTCTTAAGCTTTTGTGTCTCCTCTATATTTAAACACCAAATTTTTTTTTTCCTCTGGCACACATAAACGTTAAAGCAGATTGGAGGCACATCTTAGGGCAGAATTTAGTCCTCTGGTACAATAGCTAACAGGCTAATATCTATTTTTTTTCAAATGAATAGTTGTATTGTCTTCACTAAGAATCATCACATGCATATTCAGCTGGTATTAGATCATTTTGTTCCAGACTATACATATTCTGGAGTCCCTTGTGATAGTTATGAAATTTAACCAAAAGCTATTGTCAAACTGTATGCATCTTTCATCTCTTTAAAAAGATTAGGCTAGTAAGGCCATAATTATTTAAAAAATATAGTTTGCAATGTACTGCTTTATATTATCATCCCAAAATTCCAATTTCATTCTAATCTAACCTCCTTAAGACCAAGTTAGTCAAGATCATGTTTCTAATATGAATATTTTGGCTTCCTTTCTCAAAGAACAATGGATTAAAATCACTGTGATATAAATGAAGCCTTTTGACATAATCCAAGGATGGAATTTCTCAGACCAGATAAAAGAATGAGTCCTTGTGGTTTTTTTGTGTTTTATTTTAAAAAATAATTTTCTTATCACACAAAGGTAAGGGTGATTAGTAAAAAAACAGGAAGCAAAATAAAAGCTTTCCCTTAAGCTATAGCCAGTCTAATAGCTTAATTTATAATACTGCCACTAGCACTTTCATTAAATGGTTTAAATTGAGGGTTCCATAATTCAGACAGCCCAGATTTCCAGTAGGAAAACAAACAAACATTTTGGTGAGGGTAATAATGTCTTCTACTTTCCACTGGTAAGAAGCTGTGAAGCAAACTAAAGCTACAGTGCACAAAGTCAGAAGTCTTCTACCTCTCCTTGGAAGAAGCTTCAAGGTGTGTGGCTCCTCGCACTTAGGGTGATACAATAGAGGGAACGTGTGGAAACGTGGCAGGGATTATGGCACCTGCTCTCAGTGCTGTCGCGCACATATTGAAAACTCCAGGGAGCCTTTGTCTCCACTTTTACCCCCAAGAACCAAAAGTCACAACTACCAAATGCATCACAGAGAAAGCAGGTTGCCTGTTTTTCAGGGGTTAAATATAGGAACATGGAGGTGGCTCTCCTCCTGCTATGTTGGTGAACCTTTAGCCCTCTGCATGGGGCATTATTTCTTTAGCAGGGATGCCTGGGTGTCTTGGAGCATCTTGGTCCATGTCTTTTTCATTCAGTTTCCTCTTCATTGCAAAATGCACCCAGCTTTTGATAAGATTGGCAGGATTTCACATCTGCTAAGCATAGGTGTTAAATGACTGTATCAAGTACAAGAGTAGTGAAAAAGTACAATTCCTGAAGCATGAGAAAGTGCATGTAGGAAACTGTTAAGTTTCAATGATTCATAGGCTCTGCACATTAACTTTAGCAGAGCTTTCCAGGGAAAGAAAGATTGGAAAGAAAATGAAATAAAATTTAAAAAAAAGAAAGAGAGGAATTATCACAGAAAATCCTTGGCATATCTTTCCTCCTAATCACATTTCTCAAATCTATTAGAAAAATGGACCTTACTAGTCATTTATTGTGTTTCCAGCCTGCAAAAGAAGGATAGTCTCAAGGTTAAGACATAATAAGGTAGGACACAGAAGATCTACTTTAAGATTCCAGTGTGTCTTTGTAACCTGGGCAAATCGCTAGGTCTATGTTCTCATAAAAATGCAGGTAAGTCAGCTTCTATGAGGCAACTAAACTCACAGATACCCCCCTTTCAAAACAGAGGTAATGCACAATCTTATCTGTACGTGGTATAATCTTACTGGGGTAGAGGGACTCCCAAAGGCATGTATGTGAGCTTCTGCTCAGTATTGCCCTGCTCAGCTTCTAGAAACCCTGCCATACTGCCTGTAAAATATAGATGTCTGAGGAAAGACCCGCAGAAACCAACAGGTGGAGAAGAAAGCAGAGCTAGGCAAGAGAGAAATGCAGAAGCAAGTACTTCCTTCTGCTTGAACTCACCCACTGGGACTACTCTCCTTTAATCTGCTGACAATTTGCTTAAGCAAGTGACTCAGGTGGGGAGTTTCCTGTCCTGGAGAAATAAAAGAAACCTACAGCTTCCACCATGGAAGAAGCAATAAAATAAGGCTATGGCAAGTACATATATTCTAAACCAGGCTTGAGTTCAATGCTGGGGTTAGAGCAGTGTATTTAAACAGCTCATTTCTCACTTCAGTACTTTATTTACTTGCCCAGCTGCTGGCTGCTCTTGAGTCCCAGTTTCTCCACTGCTCTAGCTGTAGCTGATCCCCTTTCTTAGAAACATTCCCTGGACCAGAAAGTGATAAAAAGAGCTGTTTCTTTAAAAAAGCTGTTTCTACAGCATAGTGGCATAGGTCAGTGGTGTGTAATACTGAGTGCAAGTCTCTACTTCAGTATTTACTTACTGATAAAAGTTGAAACCATTCCAACAGAAGAGGTAAAAAACCTCACCAAAATATCTTTTACCATAGTGGTTAGGCCCTTTTGATGGGATGTGGAACCACCAAATTCAAATCTCTACTATAAATCAAGCAGAGCAGGAATCTGAATCCAGCTCTTTCATCCTAGAGATAACTGAACCTAGGTTTTTGGCTCACCAGAACATGCACAAACAAAGATATGCTGATGTTAAGTCTATATCTACTGGCAGTCTGCAGCCACCTTAGATGTGCTCTTCAAACACACACACAAGACTGAGCCCAGCTAATCACATACATGCACTTTGAGCAAATTTTGCCTTCAGTTGTAATTCCAAGCAACACATTAACAAGGGGATGGTGCAAGTGCTTTGGTAGTTTTCTTAATGTCATCTGGCAAAGAATGCTGAATAGCAGCTCAGTGATGTACTTGACAACATCAGCAGTTGCTGGACTCCCATGTATCTCCATAGATTAAGCTGTGTGTTTGTACTGCACCTAACACCATAACTCACAGATCTTAAGAGAGGTTGAATATTATTGTGATTTAATGAATTTGGAGAAGCTACTCAAGGTTTCAATAGCAATTCACATTTCAGAGAATCTAGTTTGTCTTTGAATGCCACAAGCACAATATGATGGTCTCACCACATAGCTTAACATCATGCAATTTCTTATGAGAAGATGTAGGACAACATGCTTGGTGACCTACCTCTACATTGTCTTTAGGATCCAGCCCCACAGCTAGAACAGCAGCTGTGGAAGCTTACATCTGGGTCCCAATGATAGAACAGGAGCTGGTCAAGTCAAAGAAATTATTCCAAGGCAGGAGATATTTAAGGATGGATGGGATGCAGGAACTCATCTTCGAAGGGGTAAAATAAGAGATTTTTTTTT
Source organism: Apteryx rowi (assembly GCF_003343035.1). Lineage (NCBI taxonomy): Eukaryota > Metazoa > Chordata > Aves > Apterygiformes > Apterygidae > Apteryx > Apteryx rowi. The sequence goes on along the minus strand of NW_020448864.1, from coordinate 959,144 downwards.
TTCTAACTGGAAAATATTTTTCAATAGTTTACCTTTGGCCTCCATACAGATCAGATGTTTGATAGAGGTCATGAAATAAGATCTCATTGGAGCTACTGGAGTTCATACCAGAGTTTTATGGGTTTGGGTTGGGTTTTTTTTGTTTTGTTTTGTTTTGTTTTTTGCCTTTATGGGATCAGAGCTGGGGAAATAGGTGATAATGTACTAAAAGTTTACATACCTGGCATACCTGTGAGGTATAAGGCTTACCTCTCTCACAATCTGATTTTCCATTCCATCTCACTTCTTTTATGTTGATCACCGTTTTCTGCATGTTTCTCTATTTTATGTAAAAGAATTAAGTCCTTGACAGAAACATTTCTAAATCTTCATTCATCAATCCATTAAATGTCCTCATGTTAAAAAAAAAAAAAAAAAAGCCATACAGAACTGGTTTTAAAACAAAAAGAAATGGCTTATAATAATATTATCAAACAAAACATAAGAAAAGCAAACTTAAGAAAAATTTCAGAGTGCAGAGCAGCAATCCCAAAATTGGGAAGAAAAACAATGCGGTACCCAATCTTTAACAAAAGGAATCATTTATCATGATACCTAAATGCATTAATAAGCCATTCTTGTGTCACAATCACTTTATCAAGCTGCAACAACAATGCAAACATGCTAATATGGGATTAGTTTAACCAATTTAGAGAACAAATTAGAATAAAGGGTGTCTTGTGTGTCCAATTGCTATGGAGGTCCGAGACAGGAGTGAGAAATAGTTGTAAAGAATGCTCTTTCAGCAGCAGAAAAGAAGATTAAATTAGACACAAAGAAACCCCCACTGAATACAAGGCTAGAGAAGGCTCCACCGCACAAGCAGAAGGGTGTATTTCCAAACATATGATTACTGATCTTCAAATTCTACCTTCTCCAATGACTTTTTAAATATCTCTTTTGATGATTTTTTGTCTGTAGGATGAGCATACACATATTGTGGAAATGTTTCAATGGAGAAGCAAACTGGATCACTCAGAGCTACAGAGCACTTAGTCTGGGAGGGACCAGTTGTCCTTGGCAGAGCTTGCACACAGCCATTGCAGACTGGAAAGCTGGAAACACCTAATACTCAAGGAATTTGGGGACTTTTCCTGTCCTAGTGTGGTCTTGCATCTAGATTACCAAAAAGTCACTGTTTAACCTCCCCAAGCAATTTCTATCATTCCTTCTTTAAGAAAGTGCTTCCTACCATTCTGCTGTTCCTGTATCTTTCTCAGGTCCTTGAATCACTATCCATGCTGTGACTGAAAAGGTAGCTGAGAGAAACAATTTAGACAGCAACATGATAGAGGAACAGGAGGGGAGATTTTTATTTCCATTCTTCATAAATAGTGGCACCTAAAAAAAGAATAGTTCTATGAAAACATGGAGATAGGTATATGCATTTGCGCAAAGACAGCCACCGCAGTGAGGAGAATTTGTTTTCATCTCATCTTTTCGATAGTTTATTGAATGTAATCAAGCAATGTGAGGTCCATAAAGAATTTATAAAGAAGGGACAGTTCCTCTATCTTCAGAACTGATTGACCACTTTACAAAATGATTTTAAAAACTTAGATATTTAAGCACATCCTAAACAGAATCACATACTTAAATTTAGGCCTGTGCTTAAAGCATATTGTTTTTCTAGGACCTAATTTCTGATTCAAAATTCAGAAAAAAAGAACTCACGTGCATACCTATTCAGATCAAGCTGTTTTTCAGTTAAATTTGTTATAGGTTTAAATGATACGAAAAATGATGAAATGCTGTTTACCCAAGCAGATACAAAGATTAAACATATTAAGTCCAGAATCTGCAAATAAAAGAAAAATAGACTCCTTTCCAGAAGTTACATCAAGTTTTTTAGATGCAGGTATTCAGGAGTAAGACTACTTCAACTAAAATCACTGTTAATTTCAAAGGACTAATGCATATGATTTTACTTCTGCCAAAACTATTGTAATTATATTATTTATTTAATGAGAATTAAAATATAAGAAAATTGTAATGAATTCAATTCCTTAGCATGTGTCTACACTTCAGTCTGCTGCCCAGTGTAAATATGAGTCTGCTTGCTTGCCAAGAACAGTCTGTCTACTTCAGCCAAGAAGTGGGGCAAATAAGCTATGTTGCTACACTTAGCAAGCCAGGTTGGAGACTGGAAAGTGCCTTATAACAACCTTAGATTTTACTATACCACACTGTTGTTTGAAGTGTTGACATACCCTCCTTTTAATAACTGAGGACAGCAAAACACAACGTGGTTCTCAAAAAGAGTTTCAGAACTGTGAGCTGCTAGTGAATAGCAGTCTCTGTGACAGCAGTGTAATTTATAATCCATATACAGAGCCCCTGTAATTAATATTCATGCTACATATCCCAGAATAAATAGGACATGCCAGTCTGATCCAAAGCCCTCTGAAATTGATGGAAATCTTTCCATTGACTGCAATGGTCTCTGGGTCAAGCCCAAATGTCCAAGAGTTCTTTTTTATCTTAAAAAAAAAAAAAGAAGAAGAAGAAGAAGGAATTCACTCTCCGTATTTTTCAGTCCCTCACATTTATTGTCAGCAAATTTCTGTCAAAATAATGCCTTCCTCTGCAATGGGACTCTCACTGAAGCCAGTAGGAGTCACATATACAGAGACCAAAGATATAATTTTAATGTAAAACTAATAATAAAGTGGAAAGAAACTTGATTTCGAAACAACACAAGAAACTGTTTAGTGAGAAAGCAAATCTTTCTTCTTAAGAAGTACAAAATAATTCAGGTTTTGTATATCTGCAGGTTAAAAAAGGAAATTATAGTGAGGCACATTGATCTCAAAAATATACATTAAAAACCACTCATGTAAATCTAATACCATTATAACCATCTTCTTTAAACACTTCAGTTACAGTCTCCAATGGTAAGTACATGAATGGTAAATTAAATATGGCCATTTAAATCATTTTATGCAAAGCAAAGATTTTTTTCTACTTATTAAAGGAATTTAATAATATTTATAGGCATCCTTGTTAAATGTGGATTCACAATGAAATTAAAGAATAAAATCTCATTTATTTTTATGCTACCTTATAAATTTTCAAAAGTCCAAGTTCTCTCACAACAGTATACAGTGATTGGATTAAAACTACTTTCAAATACTTTCCACCACATCTGTTACATTAAATATCTTGCAGAAAACACAATGTCTATATAATCATTTTACAGTGATTATCAAAAACTATCATGGAATTAAATAAAAGTGGACTGATATGGTTTCTTCCCCCCAAAAACAATAAAATGCTAGCACCAGACAAAATATCATGATTTAAAACTCAGTGCTGGCTCTCTTGCTCTCCCTTTCTTTCATTTTAATAACTAAACAGAACTTATTTTCCAAAGCATGACTCTTAATATGCAAATTGGTTTCCAGAATAGTTTTCAATAATCAGCTTTTTTCTTTCATTTTGTTTCAAGAGGGAAAATAAAGAGAAGAAGAGAAGAGAAGAGAAGAGAAGAGAAGAGAAGAGAAGAGAAGAGAAGAGAAGAGAAGAGAAGAGAAGAGAAGATACTGGAAATAAAGTCCTACTGTCAATTAGCAGTGAGTCCCCACAGAGGCAAAAGTAGACATTTCACGACGGATGGTACTGAAAGGGGAGAGCTCCAGTTCTGTTGTGTATTCATTGTCATTATCATCACTTGTCACTGTTGAAGATTTCTGGATGCATTCATCACAGCAGCAACAACAACACTCCATAAAGGCCCGGCTGAAAGGTTTACAGAGGCAGAAAAGGAGAACTGGGGTAACACAGGACTTAAAGAACAAAAGGAACTGACTAATGAGGTGGAGAAGATCCATAGTCTGCCGAGAGACCCCTGTGGACATGTAGGCAGTTACAATGTTGCAGATGTTTTCAGGAATGATGCAAAACCCATATAAAATGGTCAAAGCCACCACTGTGCAGTTCATCTGACTTTCTAGCTGAATTTGCCGCTTGTTCCCTCTCGTGCACGCCTTTTCTGCCCTCCTGATTTTCCCTGCTGTTACCAGGGAGCAAGTAATAGTGAAAAGAGTAGGCAAACAAAAATAGCAGCCAAAGTACCACCAGAGTCTTGCCCCATCATATGTGAGAGCCAACACATAGATAGTATCAGGTAGTGCAGTGGAGATCTTCACCACACACCGCTCTCCTGGTGGGCTGCCACTGTATTCGGCGTCTTCCTTGGTCAGCTGGCGCAGCGCTACCTCCGGAAGCGCCAAGAGCAGCGCACCCACCCATATAACAGCCAGCTTGGCAGTTGTCGATGTACAGTTTTCAATCATCTCATAATACATCTGCACATTGGTGGCAGCACGAAAGCGATCTATGCAGAGGGCGCACAGTGTGAATGTGGTGACTCCAAGAGAGGCTACCTGTAAAGGAGAAAAGAGAATACATTTTAATACTGTCTGAAACAATAAAAAGAGAGGAAAACTACAAGGCTACAGTCTTGATGCTATTCTTCTCTGGTGCCTAGTAATTTATTTCATGGACAGTGGAGAAACTTCATCAAAATTTCTCCTTCAGAGGCTCACAGTCCACTGTTATGAGAATCTTCCCTGAGATGGAAGATGAAGGTCTGAACTCACTCAGGCAAAAGAGAATTAATTCCTTAGACACTGGATGAAGGTTCTTACTATTGAGCTGTTCTCTGAACGGGGGATGTACTCTTTCAAAGTTAAAGGGATCTTAATTAGTACTCTGAAACACTTGGTAGTCTAGCATCTTGAATGACAGAGGCAAAGAAAAACCTAGTTTATGGGTATCAGTGTAGGAGACAGTTAAGCGCCATGCTGCTTAGCACCATCAAAAGCAAGAGGTGTCACAATCAAAGCTTCTCTTCAAGAGTTTGTTGAGCTACCATCTAGCATAGGTCTCCACAGAATAAATCCTTCTGTTGTTCTGCCTCCAAATATTTATTTCAGCTTGGTGTCACCCCTTCTGGAGGCCCCTGAAAGTATCAGTGTGACTCTGAGTGAAGAAAACTGGGAAACTGACCTGTATACAAAATGAAACCTCTTCCTGCCCCCATTTTTCTGAGGGGTCATTTTCAGAAAGATCAGTTCCATCACAGGGGTTGGAAATAAAAGTCAAAAGGGCAGAGATGCAAGAGTCTTTGCTCAATAGAAATTCTAATTTATGCCCACTTAACTTGTTCATTAACCATGCAAGGGATCATAATGTTAAAACCTTAAATGCCTGCAAAACTTAGGAACCTTGGGGATTAGGAGTTCAAAGGGACTCTATCTGAAATCTTCCAAAAGCCTGTGCAAAAACACTCTTGATGATTACACTTTAATAGTGTATCTTCAGCATTTCTTCTGGAAAAAATTAGGAAAATCTAGGCTTAATTACATAGGAAACAGTCTAGCAGAAGAGTTTAATGTAGACTAGGAGAAATGGCAGAACTTTCATAGTTTAAATGATCTAAAGATGGATTGGGCAGAGCTTTCAATTATATACTGCAAGGAGCAAGTACAAAGCAATGGATATGCTTTCTAGCTTTAATAACCATCATCCTACACATGAATAGAAATCTTGTACTGTCGTGAAAGATAATTTCCTATCATTTTATCCTGTTTATAATTAAATTTCCTAAAAACAAATCTGCAAGAAGACTATATACATTTTGGCCTAATCCCATTTCCAATAAATTCAACTTCAATTCAGATTCAAAGCAGAATTCCCATTAACTTCAACTGGAGAAAGATTAGGCTTTCTGTTGCATTCTGATTCATTTATTTTCTTGGTTTTGTAGGCTGCTGTTATGCTCAAAATGTGTTGATGCAAAAGAAAGGACCTTGTTAAATAACATTCCTAATAAATTTAAAGAATGCTTACTTTTATCATAAATTAGCCATGTGCCTGTGCAATTAACTGGTAAATTTAGGATGATGTTATTAGGCAGTTCACTGTGATTATTGCTTACTCAAATTTGATGTGCAACGATATATTTAAATTTTGTATTGGTACATTTCAAAAATGTATTCTGATTTCCAACATTATTTTGAAAAATTCTTGTTTATGCAGCTCTCGTAAAAAGTTCTGCAAAGATAGATAGTACAATTATGCACAATTATATAAATGTATCATTAATTTTGGCCTTCAATATTTAATGGCCATATCAGATTGCTAAAATTGAATATCACTGAAAAATATTAGGCACTTGGGATTAAAACTGTCAGGCATTGGCTTAGCTGGGTAATTCTGTGAAACAGCTCCCTACAAGATGGAATGAGGAAGATGCAATCTCTTATTAATTAACCTGCAATGGAAAGAATAATTAATGATGTCAAAGCAGTACCATAAATATTTTTAATAGGCAAGCCTATTAATTTAGGGTGATAAACTGTCTGATAAGGCTCAAAGAAAGCTTGGAAAATATCAGTAAAAAATAAAAACTACTTTAAAAATTAGAGTTAAGAGGAAATCTTAAAGAACAATGTTAAACTGAGCTAATAAAAGATAATTTTCATATATCACTGCTGATAGTCATACTGTTAAATTTAAGACTAGTGATTTTGTTTCCAAAACATTTAAATGTGTGTGAAGTCTTTCAATTCCTTAGAGTGACAGCAAAACCTTTAGCTAGAACATCCAACATGAATAATAAAACAGGCAAGACTCAGCTCTCTACAATTACAGGAGACAGGGAAATAACGGAGACTCAAAAATGAATAAGATATGAAAAAAAAATCAGTAAAACAGAAGAAAATCTGAATTTTTGTAAATTCAAGAGTTTTCCTTCTTAGCTCTTATTCTAATGTGGCAACATAAGCCTCTTCCCCCTCACACCCCAAATGCTTTTATTGTTTTAGCATTCCATTACAAACATCACGTTATACAGTGGCTACAACGGTAAAACTCTGCAGCTGTTAAGATCAGGACTAATGAAAGAAGACATGTCTACCATAAACAAATGTAACCTACGGGGTTCCTGTCACATTAATTGACCAACCAGTTCGAGGTTTAAGACAGTGAAATAGAGCAAGAAGAAACAACTAAGAGGAGTGGAAGTCAGCTTTGAAAATTCTCCTGTGGGTTCACTGATGAAACAAGCTAAATAAAACTAGTGTTTCTCTGCAATATGCAGTGGTTTCCTATTTTCTGTACATTAATGGAGTTAGTGACAGAACACTTTGCTTAAAGAAAAAAAAAGAAAAAAAACACCTCCAGAGATAAATCTTTTTCCAAATCTCCAGAATACAGATGAATAGGGATTCACTCCAGCCGACCTGCTTAAAGGCATTATAGTAATCTGAGGATCCAATTACTTCCCCCCTTTTGCTTCCCCTGTGTTGCAGGAGATGATTAACAGCCATCAGATCAATGGGTGCTGCACAGGGCCCAGGTGGGCAATCACCGGGACACGCATTCCACATACTGTTCAGTTTCATACAGTTTCAGTTTATGGGTGTTTCTTCATACTAGTCATACTAAGAATCAGGGTTAAGTGGAAAAAGTGAAAGAAGCCAGGGGAGTTTCCTTTATATTCTTTTACATTGTCCTGAAACAAACACAAAATGAAGATAATTCATTTGATGGGGTGTAAGTAAAGGATAAAGTACAAATCCTAAATATTGTGAAGCTGCATGTGGCATATTGGTGCTACTGGTTGTAACAGCTGAGTTTCTGGCATACTGTTGCAGCCTTAATTCCAGCTTCCATTTCTCTTATTTTCACTGACAAGCACTAGCAGGAAATGAGGAGAGGCAAGAGTGAGTCAGGCCTAGTAGTTCCCGATCATCACTTAGTTTTCTGATTTATTTCTGTATGGTCCCTATGAAGATTCTCCTTCATTCATACCAGTTGATGTCTTTCTCTTACTAGATCAAAACAGAAAAGTCTCCAAATTTCTAAGTGAATGACCACAGATCTGCTTCGAGGAGAGGGGGAAGTAATGCCTTCCCCACCCTAATTTGGGCAGAGAACTGCTACTTAAGGGATTACTACCTATAGCATGTACAACCCCAAAAGTCTGCAGTATTGTGACAAGAGAGTTTCTTTTAATATTGTTCTTCCTTTAAAAACATTGACAGGGATGTTATTGGGCACTGTGGTGTTCCTTCAAGACACTGCATAAACCTTTGGTCCTTAGCTCACCAGCCGTTAGTCAACTGTGTCAGAACTCATTTGGGGAATTGAGGCCACAGAGAGCAATAGCAAACTCATGAACTGCTCAGCTTAATTGCCTCAGTCCTCCTCCCTGTCCTTCCAACATACCCATTCCCCTTCAACGTGCTCTAACAACTACCAAAATGTTCTCCAGCACTCCCTGGCCTGTCCTACTTCTCTTCCTGGCCACGGGCCTGCAGCACTCAGCCTGGCCTCTGGAAGCAGAGCCTCCAGCTGGGCAGGGAAGCAGGGCAGACTAAGTAGGGTGAGCAATGTCTGCAGAAATAAGACTCTGAACTCCTTAGTTCTGTCTCACTAATACCTGTTTGACAAGATGAAGGTAGTGAAAACAGAAACAGAAACAAGATCAGAAGGGTGACTGGGTGAAGTGGCTGCTTCTAATAGCAGAAACTGGATTTTCTAGGCCAAAATATATTTTATGTTGGTAACTTAGTGTTTCTTAGATGTCATGGCACCTTTCTTTTCTTTGTTAGAAGGCAGAATGGGTATTCAAAACATTTCCCTGTTGTAACAGGAAAGCTGAACTACAGAAAAGGTTGAATGCCACAGAGTTAGCTGAACTGACTGTGAGCTCTCAGAGATAACCCACTAGACTCTTTCTCCCCACTCCTGTTATATCATACAAAAAAGACTATAAAAGTTCTTTTTTCCTGAGTCATTATAATCTATCATCTTATTATGACTACTCTATATCCACGTCAAACTCCATATCCTTAGGGCATTTTTAATGCAACATACCATGGTGGATCTAGCATACTTGTAAGTCTTGTCTAAGATAAACAAAGCTAGTGCAGACTGCAGTATTTTTCTTGTGCTTCTCTATATTTACAGGAATAAGACTGGACTACTGCAAAATAAAAGGCCATCCCATCGCAAATAGTTATTTAATTGTTTAAAATCATTTACATTTCTAGTTTCAGTTCTTTCAATTAAAAAAAAAAAAAGGAATGATAGTCATTCTTACAAAAGAACAAAAATGCATAAATGTAATCTCTCTATATTCCTTACATGAAGTTCTATTAAATATTTGTTTCTGGCTTTAGGCATTAAAATAAGTACAGGTCACTCAAATAGTTAAATCACTACTGTGGTGTGGCTGAAATAATTCAGTGGCTAGATGGTACAAGGGTCAGAGTACCCTTCTGATATTAACAATTAGCTTAAGCATCTCGGAGGAAAAGATATCTTGCCTTAACTATCTGAAAAGCAATGTGATAACACAGAGATGTTCCACACGTGTACAAAATGTTTCCTTTGTGCTACTATCAATGTCCATATCAGGGAGATACAAAGCATGTGTGCTTTGTGTCTTTATTATCATTCTGTATATCCTAGGAGTAATAACGTTCAGAATCAACTTCCTAGAGCTGTTCTTGAGCTTGTTGGAAGAGAAAGCTAACCAGCCTGTCAGGACACTGGAAACAGTCATTAGTACACCACATGATTATCCAGAGGGTTGGAAAAGTCACAAAACACAGGACTCCATTTTTAGTTCATTTTCCTGTTTGAAATCTACAATGATACCATATAAGTAAATGAAGCTTAGTCTTTTTTTTTCCCTCTTCCTTTTTTTTTTTTAATTTAAGAAAGAAATGAGCAGCGTTCTCCACTGAGGATCAAGTTCTCATCACTGCACACAAGGGACTCTTGCGCTAATTCTTAATATTAACAACATGGCACTACTGCTAATGTATCTTCCTCCTTTGCAGGAAAAATCCTGTCATATGGAGAAATCACAGCCCAATGCTGAGACAATATTTAATGGTGCTGGGATAGCAGATGCTGCCTTTTTCCACACATATATAAATTAAATATTATTGACCCAATTTTAAACCTAGTCTGACACAAATTCATTTCTATAGTGAAATGTTGCATGCAAAGTTGAAGCCAAAAGCAAATTTTTATGGACAATTTTTAAACCCTTAAGGATAGGGTTTGCAACCGAAAGAAAGACTGACAGAACAGCAAACACAGCAGCTACTATCATCATGCAGCTAATAACTAAAGGGCAGATATTTTTTAACACTTCTTTTTTAATACTGCTTTTTGAAATAATTATTTATTGTTTGCTCAAGATACTCTGCTCAGTTAGAGACATGTGCAGACATTGCCCCAGAAAGCTTCCAGTATGAAGCTCCGAAACAACAAACTTCTCTGAGGATCTTAGTCCACGACCTAGTGGACTTTCTGGAGGATCAGGAGCCTAATGCTGACTGGAGTCAAAGAAACATAAAGAAGATACAATACAGCAAAAGACTCAGAAAAGACAGATAATATACAGCTTTTAAAAACTCCAATAAAAATGTATTTGCTTCACTAAAGTGAAACTTTAAAAAAAGGATCTCCACTGATTGCTTTGGAGCAGGCAGAGAATGGCCACTTTCTCTGTGCTACTCACTTGTCTCTACCAAGTAAAAGAGAGAAAGAGGGGAAAAAAAAGTTACCTCAAAATTGCCCTGAAAGGATCAGCTCCAAGGAAAAAAATATTCCAGGCCAAAGCAATCCATGTGCTTTCCATTAAGAATACTAATTGTGATAGCTTTCCTGAGCTGGAAGCTGCCCGCCAGAAACAAGAACAATGCCACAAACTTACTATCAAGAGCATGCACAGAGACTAAGCCTCAGATTTCAGACCTCCACTGTCAGTCTGCTTCAGTGCTTCAACCCAGTCTCATAAGTGTGATACGTTATAGACAAAGGAACCACAAACTTTGTCTTTCTCTTTTTTGTGGGGATATGAGAGAGGCAGAGGGGGAGGCCACATTTATTAGCTCTGAGTGCTGGGCTGAGTACCATCATCTGCCTTGGCAAATTCTTGCTCTGTGCTGGACTGCCTTAAATCAGCCTGCATATGCCCTTGTTCTAGACCCTTTCCCAATTCTAAATCATTATTCCATTATGAGTAACTTGTCTCTGTCTGCTGGTGATATCTATTTCCAACTACCTTAGTCAAACTCGTCAAGTTTCTAGCATAACATATGGAAACACGTAGAAGCAAAGGATTCCACATTGGTAGGACTTGTGGAAAGGGAATTAGTCAAAACCATTGTTTTTGTATCATTGTTTATGCCTTATCTCCTGATACTGAGCAATACTGAGAAAATTATTTCTGGAAGACAACATACAGATAAACACTGTGCAGGTAAACACTACAGACGTGGATGACAAAAGTTAGACTTACAAATCATTTGCAGAAAAGTGGCAAGATTTTAAGAACTGCTGAGCAGAGGCTTAAAATTACCAGGCAGAGGCACATCTCTGCACATCCTGGGTAGACTAGTTGTCTCAATTTGTTCTAATTTCCTGCTCAATGAGTAGTTTCAAATCTACTTTTCCAGAACAGTGTCATCACCAGAGTCAAGTGAAGTCCTTTGGGGAGACAATTTCCTCCACTTCCACTAACCATGTATCTTTCCAGCTTTGTTCTCCAGCAGTTTTGCTCTCATCACCTAAAGACCATGTAAGAGGCACAGGAGAATGAGCTTACTCAGTGTTTTTTTTTTTTTTCCCCCTCAGACATGTACAGCAGTCCTTATGAAAGTATAGACAAGACAACAGTTTTAAAAGATAGTTATAAGTGACCAAACTGTGATACAATATATGGCTGAAATGACTGCTTAATGTACTGGGTCATAACAGATCTTTATTGGGTATGGGAAAACTGCCCTTTAAACTAAATACCATGAACAAGTACCACTGCTGGAAGCTCAGCATTTACCTATACAAAATACTTAAAGATATCATAAATTATTTTCACAAAAGTGCATGCATATGTGTTAGCGCTGGTAACAGATGCTTTATTAAAAGTCTGCACAATACTCATTAAACAGGACAAATAAAAACCATCTGGCTAAAGGGGCTAAAGTAAGAACACTCAAGATTGCTCATTTGGATTACTTCAAAACTTTAAACACAGTACAAAGCAAGCTTGAGTTATGTTAAAATGATGTGTTACATCACCTGCTCTGCATAATCAGATGTTTCCCATTCCCTAGTTCTGTGTAGTTCTGAAAGTATAAGGTAGTATGATAGAGGGCTTAGGCCAGTAAGGGTATTAGATACTTGAAAGTGAGGGGATATTTCTGGAGTGGGATCTACGGCTCTGGGTGAGACATGCAGCCCCTTCAGCATAGTGTAAGGAGAGGTGGGCATCTCAAAGAAGAGATACAAAACATCCAGAACATGGAGCAGAGAGACACCTAAAAGTTCAAAATGATGGGCTATCTTAAAGAAAACACTGACAACAGCTTAAAATCTGTCCATCTTCAGAAAGATGCTTCTGTTTGTTTTCCCACCAAGGCCTGGAAACTTTTCCTAAAGATAGGTGTTTACAACTTTCCTCTCAAGGAACTAAGATTTCGTCCTTTCCTCATCGTGTGAGGAGGGGGTGAGATTGCCCAGGTCAGTTTACAGTGAGGAAGAAGGTGGTGTAGTTCAGCGACCAGCTGAGTGCACTGCCCACTGCTGTGAATAATCCTTGACACAGCACAGAGAAGCAGCTGCTCAGGGAGCAGATCTCACGACACACTCCACAGCTGCATTAATCCTGGTGGTGCCAACATCACTGTGTAATGCCTGCAAGGTTAGAACAATGCTCAGAAGGTGACACCTTTGTTCTCACTCCCTTCTCTGTCTCAGCAGGGTCAAATCCAGGTTATGAGACAGTGTCCTTCTCACCAAGCTCAAGGTAAGCTGTGGTGAAGCACACTGCACTGCTGCTGTTGAATATTTATTGCTCACAGCTTACAACAGAGGGGGAAATACAGCCTTCTACTTGCTGTTCCCAGGGTGATGTATATATTTTATATATATGAGCGTAGTACTTAATGATTGCTGAATGAAAAAATATACAATTCTCGGAGCAAGATGTAACCCCAAGGCTATAACTTTTCAGATGGGTACCTAAACTACAGTTAATTAAATTTCCTCAGGGGAGAGGGAATGCTTAACTTCTGGACCCCAGTGATACTTAAGCTTAAAACAAGCACCATGCTACTAGTCCATCACGACTGGATTGTTGAGCTGTTATTCAAGACTGGCACCTCTAGGCATCTGCAGAACTTTGAAGTGAAAAAATAAGTCATCATTAGAATTTAAAGGGGGTGTTGGCAGCAGCTAAATTAATGTTTTCAGGATTACAGTTTTGAATTTTGGCAACAATGTTTCACACAAGCTACTTTCATGATTCAGTGATGAAAGTGTAAATTCCAGAGCATCTGTATACTAGGCAATCCTAAAGATACCCCTTTCTTCTATAGGGCTAAAATAATTACGAACTAGTACCATTAAAATGAAATGTAGTTGTACATTAAGCCATCTGTTTATGTAACTCTGGAAGATTCTCTCTGTTTCTTATCCATTTAAATTAGTAATATCTTCATTAAAATATGAAATTTTGTGGATTTTCCTTTAATTTACGAAGTGACAAACTGCTTAGCACCCCAAAGTGCACAACATAAGCAACTAATTTGGGAAATAAGATATGGCTGTACCAACCATTTTACTGATCTTTAATTAGAATCAGCATTACAAAGGATTATTCCTATTTTGTATGTGGATCCACCAAAAGAGAGTCAAGAAATGTGAAATGTCACCTTACAAAAGTCCTAAAATACTTTAGCTACACTAGCTATTTTAATTGAAATGGTTACACTTTAATTGAAACTCTAACTACTTATTTTATTGGTTAACAAAGTAGCCACAGAACTGAATTTAGAAATTTTGAGAGCTCCTAGCTGACGTTACTGCCGGTAAGTATTCTCAACAAATACGTATTACAATTGACTACATATTTCTTTCTTCTTAAACATAAATTGATAATCAAGTGCACTCTGAGTTTCTCAAACCATGAAAGTGACTTACTACTGGACTTAAATTCATCTAGGTGTAGCACAGCTCCACCCCTTGTCCACTAGTAACAGCATGTATAACATAAAAAAAGTAATGACAACTATTTTAGTGGCTATGCATGTCACATGTATTTCTAAATACTTCCTTAAAAATATCAGCTGGCAGGTAATTATGTATTACTCTGTACCAATGTGCTGTGGAAGCTGCTCTTCTCTTCATTAAAAACAAGGTTAATTGTTTCTTTCTTGCCTAATATATCATTCTTAGGACCAGTAAATCAACAGCTTTCTAAGCTTTAGGTTAAAGAATAATGTTGAACATAAGGTTTTGGGCATATAGCAGAGCTTGCCAGAATTATGGGCTACGACCCTACCAACAAGCCTCAGTGTTCAGTTCCAGTAAATAAATAAAGCGGACGACCTGAGCGCTGCTGGCAGGATTCGGGCCAGCTGGCTGAGGGCTTCTTTGACAGAGCCTCTGAACAAGTGCCAAGAGGCTGCGATTTAAACGGCACCGGGATTTTTTTATTTTTCTTTTTTTCTTTTTAAGACAAACCAAATAAATAAGTGTGAGATTTGGACGCCGAAGTATAAATTAACAGCACATACATCACATTGATGGTCCTTTTCACAACAGCTTTTTTTACAACCTATCCCCAGCCACCCCTTCCTTCCCCTTTCCTGAATCTGTTCACTTTCAGGAAAAAAACAAACAAACTTAAAATCTAATTCTGAGAGGATTCTTTGCCTTTCAGAACTACAAGAAGCAATGAAAGTTTGGCAGAACTGGCATGAATGGAAGAGCTACATGCAATTAGTTTGAGGCTACGGAAATCCAGGCGTTGTTGGTCCTGAACCGGCCGCGACCCGCTCGCGTCTTTTGAGGGAGCGGGACGGGGAGGGGAAGCGCTCTCTTCCAAAAGTGCTTAGCGAAACCGCAGGAAGCAGCACCGGCCTTTCGGGGGCCGGCAGGGCCCGCGGCGGGAGGGCGGCGGCGCGGCGGTGCCCCGAGCCGGCGCGGGG
>NW_020448864.1:921134-942175 GCF_003343035.1 Apteryx rowi | reverse complement strand
GAGGGGCAGAGGGAACGATTTCTCTGTCGTTTCCCTCTGTACCCCTCCGTCGAGGGGCGGTGGAAGAAGAAACGCCGTGTGCCGCCGAAGGAATGGCGCCCACAACATCACCCCTGCGGCTGAACAGCGCCCGGAGTGCCTCGGGATGTTTTCAGTGCTTGCGGAGGCAGGCCTACCCTTCTTTCCTTTTCTGAACATTTTTGTATGCTTTTATTTCTTGGCTTTGTACAGTCAGGTGCGTTTTACAGCTTGCTCCTCTTGTTTCTCAGATTTTTCTTTAATTCAAGTGACTTCTTAGTTGACCAAAGTTGGATACAGTAAATATTTCACTGTAAGTAGCCTTAAATTGCAGGGCTCTCCATCACTCTCATTTCCATTTTTAAGAGTTTTTGTGTAGCTTATTTCCAACAGGTTTGACTGTTTTAACTATATCCCATAAAGCTGTTTGAGAGCCATTCTTTTTTTTTCCCCAAAACTCTCTTACCCTGTTTGATTTAAAGGTCAGAATGTTAGTCAAGGCAACAAGAGCTCCCTGTTTCAGGGACTGAATTCAGGACCATGGATCAAGTCATGTAAACTCCTTCCTTGGGACCCATCTTTAAAGACTTGAGAGTTGTGCATGAGATGCACTGGCAGGTTAGGGCACTGTCTTTTCTGTATTACTAGTTAACAGAGAAAATCATGTAAATCTACAGCAGTAAAAAATACATCAAATACACACATCTATCACATAGGGTCACATCTATCAGATATAGTAAAAGACACAAGACTACTACCATTGATTTCAACGGGGTTGAATCTAGGGGTAGTGACGAAAGGATCCTTCCATATGAATTGTTAAGTATTGTTTGTTTGTACAAACACAGCTGCACAAGCTCACCTAACTGCCTTTACATAAAAGTACTCACTGGGTTTACTATCAATGGAGAGAGAAAAGTGCCTTCTGAAGACCATTAATCCCATATTAATGTCCAAGGTATGTGGTACAAATTGCTCTCTGGAGATGCTTCTCTCCCACTGTGTACCCTAGAAGGAGCCTAGAAAATTATTTTGGATGAAAAGTTTGACTTTTCAATAGCTAAAATTAGTGAGTCGAGTCTCATCCAAATTAGATATAGTGCCGTTCCACTGGGCAGGTGCTACAGTTATACAAGAAGACACAGGACAAACTGAAAAATTCTTCCTTCCTTCCTGAAACTGTTCTCTCATACATTCATGTGAGGTGTGATTGTGGGAAGCCTGAGATGTTTCTAAGCTTAGGAGAACAAGTGTAATAAATTAGGCACTGCTGTGTTAAATGTTCCTTAATATAAATTAGACCATTTTATTCTTATTCTTCCTTAGCAATATAAGTATCATCTAGTGGAGTTAAATGATCAAGCTAATTTTCAAGCTTCCTAATAAATAACAAGTTTTATCTAATAAAGATATTTATGAACAGGAAAAAATGACCAGCAGGAAAAGAAGAGAATGGTTAGTGTATTTTACCTTTTTTTTCTTATATTTTTTTCTCCCATTTGATTCTTCTGAGCTCAGCTGGTGCATAAAAGGAGTTAATGATGATAATGAGCTTACACTTACTGTGCCTTTCTTCCTGAAGAGTCCCAAAGGGCATTACAAACAGATATGATAAATTCACTGCTTGTTCTTAAAGGATACTGCAGAATATCTCTTCTGGTTTTTATATGGAAGGGACAGACAGGAGTTAGCAGACATACTGCCCTTCTGCATACTTCTGGAAGAAATATGGATCACAAAGAAGGTTAAGTAGTGTTTGGTTTACATCACTGATCATTTAATGGTGAGATAAGAACTGAACAGTGCATCATTTTTTCAGTGTCAGCATTCCACCTGGTTTGTAATACAGAAAATTGATTTCTGAACACAAAAAAGGGCTCATAAATTATCATTCTCTGCCTACAATCTTGTCACATTTGTCTTACTTCATCAAGTATATGGTTTGTTACAAAGAACAGTACATGCAAATATTTAGATTTTCTAGGTTGTTGCCATAAAACCACCCTGCCTGGAATGGAGGAGCTTGTGGTACCTATATAGCTCTGACAGAAGTGTTCTTCTGCGCTTTTGTCTTGCTAAAATGTTGCACATAAAAGAGGTGATATTCCTTAGGGGTTTCTCATCTCATTGAGACATAGATTTGTGTAGAGTTAGGATTGACGTGCTGCCTCTGCACCTCACTGTAATTACTTAGTTCTGCCAATCTGCAAAGATCCTCTTTAACTGGCTTTAAAAACAATTATTTTGCCATTATTATATTCCCTTGTTTACTATTTCAGTGTTGCTGACTTGTAAGATGTTAGAAGTTATTGTCTGAAGATTTGGTTTTCCTGATTTCTTTGGTTTCAAATACTTCATTAAAAAATTGCTGCAGCCCATTTAATTTCTGGGTGATTGTTATTTTTTTGCTTGTTTCCAGTGTGTTTCATATTAGTTAGTTGTTTCTTGTGGTAAGATCTTCCTTTAGGATGACTTTCATACTCTGTCACATTCTGATTCTTCTACTTGTAGTTCAGTCAGGCTTTCACAACTCTGTAGTGTGCTCTCCCTTTGAAGGAGTTCTACATATTTTGACAGTCCTTCTACCAAATCATGCATCAGCCTAGAAATAGTCTCGCAAACCACAAGCAGGCAATTATATTTATAACACATTAAAAAACAACAAAAAAAAGAACCTCTGCTAGATGATGGAACTGAAATTTGGAGATGTTTTTTCAGCCAAGATCTATAATAGGAAAGACAATAAATTTTCCTATATGAAAAATATAAAATTATGGAATTTGAAAGGTTTCCAAATACGTTCGTTCTTTTTTTCTGTTCTATTACATTTCAGTGATGGTAAAGAAATCAACAGTTCTCAATGTCTACAGCATGGGGTTTTTTGACATCTCCCATACTCATCTGAATAAGTGATAATCTTAGCCTGAACATGTTACTGTGTTGCAGCAAGAAGGGATTATTGCTGTCTTGTTTAGTGCTCCTCAGGGTTCTGTTGGTCAATAAAGAAGCAAAAGAGTAAATTTCCCAGAATAATTCTTGTTCTTCTTTGATTTTAAACTCTGGTATGTTCAGTCCCCTTACACTCCACTGTCCTTCTCATTTAGACAAAAGAACAACTTTTTTTCTGTGTTTTTGATAAACTGATCTGTTGACACTGTCTCTTTACATCTCACTGGGTTTTGATGTATATTCCTCTG
Organism: Apteryx rowi; assembly: GCF_003343035.1. Taxonomy (NCBI): domain Eukaryota; kingdom Metazoa; phylum Chordata; class Aves; order Apterygiformes; family Apterygidae; genus Apteryx; species Apteryx rowi. The sequence continues at coordinate 938,960 of NW_020448864.1, read as the reverse complement.
TCAGAGAAATCTGAGTTCAGAGAGAACATAATTTCTATGATGCAGTGTCACTGGGATTTTTATTTCAGAGAGACCAAAATTCCCTAATCAATGGGAGGATTTTTGTTGTTGATTTCAGTCGCTTATATGGCTGGACCAGGCTCAATGATAAAAATCGAATGTTGGAAAGGTTGAAGTTGAAATTCAAAAAGGAATTCAAAGCTTAATGGTAATATTGAGAATTTCTTGTAATTACTGTTGTGATTCTGCATTTATTGAAGTCTATTAAGAAAGCTTACAATGGCTCCTGAGTATATGTTACTATTCCTGTCTAGCTTCACATTTTTCTTTTTAATCTTTCTCTTCTCCTAAAGTCTGGGTTCTGTTTTAAAGAGTCAGCATCAGTTGCCCATATCACAGAGTCCAAGTAGATCTGCTTTTAAAGTTATCCTTGTTTTGAAACATAATTACTCACAATCCTTCTGTTTTATTAGTAGTAAAAAGACAAGCAATCTGCATTATATGGAAAACTAAAATATGGCTGATTGCTGCTTTTCTGTCCTATATCTTATTCAAAAGGCAGAGCAATGTGTAGAATACCTAACAACATCAATATTTGGAGAGAGAAGAAGATAAAGTCAATACTTTTTTTAGAGGTGGATTACCTGGGAAGTAAGTTACATTTATATAAAGTGGAGTTGGGGGAAAAGAGTATTTATTATTAGCAAATATCCGAGATAGGCCATAGATTAAGACAATGAGAATGAAACCACATCAGTCATGTTAATCCACACCACATCATTCTACTTCATGCTCTCATGTTTATCATCACCTGTTTTACCAGTAATCATTTTCATGAATTTCTGTGCTCAAACAGAAAAGCGGCCCCAATAATCTACAATAATCCCCTAACAATCTGCTAGAGGTGAGATGGGAAGGCATTTTTCTCCTTTGCCTGGATATAAAATTCAGATCAGGAAAAATTAATAAAATCTTTCCTTTGTTTAATTTTATCCAAGATTTTCACCCTGCAATTGATAAAAAATATAGAATGTCAATAAGAGTATTGTGGTAACAGATTTAACTTTTACAGACTTTTTTATTGGTAGCTGGTGCCAGTTTTCAATGTAACTGATTTTATACACTGTCCACCATAGGTGAATTTCTTTTGACTCTTGGATTTCAGAGAATTCTGGGACTTTATCATTATTATTATTATTATTATTATTATTATTGATCAGTTGCTTTATATAAAAGAAGCTACTTTTCCTGTTTCTTCCAGAGTCTTCTTAATTTCCTCATACAAAGAACTGGTCATCATGCTCTTCACTTTCTTGACCTCCAGGCTCGAATATTGCAATTCATTAGGATCAGAGCCGTAGACCTTGAGAAACTCAAACTGGCATGCAAGCTTTCAGTCAGTCTGCCTGGTGATCCAGATAACTGCCAGGAACATTGCTCCAGTTAGTCACTGCTTGTGCTGGTTTATTATTTAATGCAGAACTGAAGTTCAATGGAAATTAAGCACTGATGGGTGAGGACTTCTAAGCTGTAGCCCATGAAATAAGGAGGATATGTGAGGCTATAGCAAGTGTTTCACAGTTGATCTGGGGAACCCAATGGAAGAATAAAAACTGCACCAATTCCACTCAGAAATGTGCTGAGATTCTTAAGAGTTGGCAGCAGTTCATGGGTCCCAAAGGTTTGGGAAGTGCTGCTGTCCTCAGGACAGTGCAGATTGTCAGGCAGAACAGCACTTCCTCTGACACCACTTGATTTCCAGCATAAACCCGATGGGAACAGTCACTACCTCTTCTGTTTTCCATGTTCTATAAAGAAGAGATGGCATGTTCTTAGCAAGCGTGTGGGTCTTTTCTTCATTTGGTCTCATTTTCCCTCTTTCCTTCAGCAGCTCTCACACAGAGACCTTTCTGCTGCTGGTGCCCATGGAGTAGTGCCGAGTCCCGAGTTAGTTAATTAGTAGGGGAGTAAGAAGAGAGAGAGAGAATGGGGGAAGAGTTGCATAGGTGAGTGGAGGACAGGGTGCCAGAGAAGGAGGCATGATTGGCAGCATGTGTGGGGCAGCTGGGGAGTCAGGGAGCATATATATGCCAGGGCGGCAGACAGTTGAATGACGTCTCAGTGGTTGGTTTTAAGTGGCCAGTGCAGAAGTAAAGAGAAATGAAGAAAGTGAGAAAGAATCTGTAAAGGACAAAGAGGGAAAGGAGTCAGGAAGTCTGACAGCAAGAAAATAGTCATGTGTGACTATGCCATTGTTTTGCCTATACACATTTTTTACTTTTTTTCTGTTGTGGACTGTTCTTTCTCCAATGCAGTAGCTTGCTGCTGCTTTCTTTTTACTTTTTTTTTTAAGTTAGACTTTAGTTTGTTATTTTCTGCCCATGTTTCTATCCACTTTAGAGTTGTTCCAACCATACTTTCATCTGCAATGCTTATTTACATGCTGTTTACCTCTCCTTCCAATTTATTAATGAAGTTATTTATTAAAACAAGAAGTAACTTTACACCTTACAGTAGATCCACTATATACCTCTCCACAACTTAGTGCAGTCCACCATTTATCACCAACCAATGTTTATGATCTTTCAACCTGTTTTCAGTTTACGTGACAGTGCTTATGTCCAAAGCAATTTGAATTCATTTTGGGAGATTCAGCGAGACACTGTATAAAATCCTTTATTAAAATCATGCTGTGTACCTTTCATCTAGGATTTCTGCAGTTCTATCAAAAAAACAACCACGTTTCTTTGGCACAACATGTTCCTTATGAACCCATGCTGCTTATTGCATATTGTTCCATTATCCTTTGAATGTTTAGAGGAGTGTTTTGGGTCTCGTCTTTTCTCTTTTCCCTCTTTTCCCTCTTTCCTTTCCTTTCCTTTCCTTTCCTTTCCTTTCCTTTCCTTTCCTTTCCTTTCCTTTCTTTTATTTTCTTTCCTTTATTTTCTTCCTTTCCTTTCCTTTCCTTTCCTTTCCTTTCCTTTCCTTTCCTTTCCTTTCCTTTCCTTTCCTTTCCTTTCCTTTCCTTTCTTTTCTTTTCTTTTCTTTTCTTTTCTTTTCTTTTCTTTTCTTTTCTTTTCTTTTCTTTTCTTTTCTTCCCCTCAGCACTTGTTCTGTTCTTTTTCATAACAGAGCATGCTTGAAATTAGACTCATTGATGGGAAAATCACTCTACTGATGTTTGATACTATACTTGCTATGCTATGCTCTGTGACTTTTCAGAAATAATTTTCAAGGACTCAGTATTTTCAGTGTGTAATTAGGGAGACATTTCACCTGACTAATTGGTTAGATACTGCTGATTTTCTTACTTGTGTTCTATCAGTAGTAATTCTTTTATGTCTTATTTTCTGTCAAAACTACTCATTTTTATAAGGACAAATAATAAATACATCTATCTGGGAATCATGATTTTTGGCTAGATCTCTTTCCTACCAAAGTAGCCCTACTTTCAGACAATGTTTGCATTTATTTTATATCTTTTAACAATCCCCTTGGGTATCATTAACTTGTTCTTGGCTTTATCCTGAAAACCATCAAAGCATTTTGACCCTGATCTAACAAAATGTGTGAAAATATATTTACTTTTTATCACAGAAGTTATCATGCAGGTTTCTTTGGGAATATTCATGCATTCTGGTTAAGTACAAGATATTATGCTTTGCTCTTGCTAGTACAAGTCCTCTTACAGTTCATTTTTTTCCCTAAATACTAGCCCACTCTGTATATTTTTGTTTGCTTCCTTCTCCATAGTAAATACATTGCCTAGGAGAAAAGAGATATTTAAAACTGTTTGATATCTCTCATACACATTCTGTCTTTCATGTCATCTTTGTTCCAAGTTAAGCAGAGATCCAGAGTGTTTTAAATTTGGTGAGAATATTCCCATTCACTGCAATGAATTTGGATCAGGCCCTTACTTGTCAAATCTCATATTTTGTTTTAGTTTAGGGCCCTTTTTTCTACTTTTTTTTCCCCTCTCTCTCCCACTTTTATATCCCATGATAAACTGATCGTTCTTGAAGGTTAACTGTGAATAGGGAGATCTAATATCTTCATCTCAGCAGCTGGAGCATTATTTTTAGTGCATTTTCCTGTTATGCCCTTATGAGGGACATATCTGTTACCTCTTTTAGATGTAGGCTGATTTTCCATATTTGCATAATTTTCCATATTTGTTTTACAGACTGAAATTTTTGCCTTCCATAGCGTTATTCCAATTTGCTGGTATCTCTTAAAGAGGACATAGTATAAAGTCACTGGTACTGTCAGGTGGTCATTGAGGAGAAGAGGTAGTCAGGGATGCCAGCTTTTCCGTCACTGGTTTCACGAATCACAGATGTCCTGGACCACATGAGGTACCCGAGAGTGCTGGTAAATGCTGCTTGTGGTCATGTTATATTAGGCTGTGACTTTTCAACCTAAATAGCATCCGCACTCATTTCTCTTTAGGTGGAAACCTCAGTCTTCTGTATGAACTAGTATATTCTTCCATTAAAATCATTAGTGAACAGCCTAGTTAAGCATGCACCATTGTTACCAGAATTTCTCTGTGAAATGAAATGTAATAAGAAGGCACTTATTAGCTATGTTCATTAATAGATTCCAGGATGCTTTCTACATGACTGGGGATCTCTTAACATTGAGAGTGCAGGACTGCGGTCACTTCCCATACCAGAAATGTCTTCACTTGAGTGGTGGGTGAATGACTTGCACAGCGAGCCAAATTTTTGGCTCTAGCTGTACTTTAGTGATCAGGCTGGAGAATACACAGGTATAAAGATAAATTAAACTGCCTTTGAACAACTTTGATTCTGAAGCTGGCAAAAACTGCTTTAGGGTTAAGGGACGCTCATGGAAAAAAGGTGCTCTGTACTGTTATCTGCAGCCTTCTTTCCTCCTGAGGGGTATCACAGAGCCATCCTAGCTGGCTTTTGGCAATCAGCAGTTTTCTTATACCAGGAAAATCTCTTTTGCCTTGTTTTAGCTGCTTTCTAGTATGTGAATTTCATAGCATAAAGGGACCGGAATAAAACCCAAGAATCTGGTGTGATGGTTGTAAGGAGGTTTAGACATGCATTATTGACCTCCCAAAGAACCTAATTCCATGGGAGTCTGAATAACAGGGAATGCTACATGTCTTCCAGAAGGAAAATACATTACTGACTGGAAGAGGGGTTTAAATTTGTTTTTTTAAAAAATAATAAGCCAAAATCCACCAAATAATCCAGAATCCTTTTTTATATAACTATGGTTTGACAGAAAGCTAATGGCATTTATTTTTCTCTCTGGTTTTACTTACAGGCCATAAGTTAAGAATTATTTTAGTCTAATTTATGAAATGAATGTTATCTATTTTGATATGCTCAACTTCTGCTCTTAGCAGCCACTGTCAAACTGTATTTCACTTGAGTGCTGAAAAAAAGAGAGGGAGGATTAGCCTATTGTAGAGTGAAACATATACATGTGCACACATGCATCACATCATAGCTTGAAACTGCTGAACTGTACCTTACTATCAGCAAAGGTTTCTACTTTGTCCACTCTAAAGGTAATGGGCAATGGGAGTAATTCAAGTGAAGAAAAACTTTTAAAATATATTTAATCTATATTTTAGGCAAAAAAGCTGTGCTTTCATGTTTGTGAAGATTCCAATAACACCTTCATTCTGGTTTTGAGACTGAGCCTCTTTGAATAGCTCTCACGGGTAAGCTGGAGTCTCCCACTTGTGCATTGCTTAAAATGTGGGGCTGTTCTTTCTGACCACTTGCAGGGAAGGCTTTAGCTGGAGTCAGGAAACAAAGCAGAGCCCAAAATGCTAGCTTGTTGGTGCGAGAATCCTGCCTCCACTGAAAGACTTTGGATTAATGACTTCAGACAGACAGATATGAGACACGGAGGCTGTATGTGGGGGCAGGACTTTCTTGTCGGGGGGCCCTGCGGTGCTCTTGGTGGCAGGAGCAGCTTTATTCTCTGAAAAATGCAAGGTGGTGCCTGAGCAACTGTGCAGGAAGGCTGGCAAAAATGGAAGGAAGAATATAAATATTGCAGATATCTTCGTGCTGGGAAGTAATCCACAGCAACTAGTCCATTCAAGAAGCTGTGCTTTGTGTTCACTGTGTAAATCTTGAGCTAAAATGAGTTCCCAACATCTGAAAACAGTAATGTTATCAATGTGTTGTTGCTAATGGTAGTGATCTGAGTTTCCCATGAGCCATCACTGCAGGAGAACTGATTTCTTTGGGGTAGGAAATTTTATAAAACAGCAGATCTGTCATAGCAAATCCATCAAGATTATCCCCTGTGCACTAGCTTTCTAGCTATGCTATCAAAAATAAATAATATCAAATAAAATCCAAACATCTTCATCAGGCACTTATAAATTAGGGGATACCCTCTGGGACACAAGTCACAGTATGTGCATTTTATGATAAAATATTTAAATACCCTGTAACATCTGTATAGCACAAGGAAGTATAATATTAAATAGCATTTGGAATGCAGTTCTGCACATACAAGAACAAATAGAAATTATACATAACATTTCATAGAGTAGTTATAAAATTATTATGGGAAAATAAAAATACATAACAATGATATCCTGAAATACATACAGGAGATTGTAAAGTTAAACATTCATTACTTTACATTTGTGTAATACTGTATGTTGCACGTGTGCATACACATATGCACACATACTGTTACACACAGACACATGCTCTATCATAGATTTTTGTTACAGTGTATGTATCACTTCTATTTTGTGTTGTATATTAATATTAAAAACAAGAAAGTCAAAGCATATTTTCAGTCTAAACTCATAACACTAGGAAAGACTAAATGGAAACAGATGTGTTGCAGAAGGAATTTTATTCTGTAGGATTGTCATAACAGAATCCAGCTCTCCAGCTGACTTCATATTCAATGATATAAACATTGAACAGTGGGTGGTGTATGAGCACAGAGGCACACCAGTTTAGAGCTCAATGAGTAGGTCTTAGATATAGCCAAAGTAAAGTCTGGTGAAAGATTTAGAAATAATAAGCAGCAGCTGATGCAAAAAAATCTGCTGGTTGGATATAATATGTCACAATAGCCCGTCACATTGAGATAATGTACAGCTGCAATGATGTCAGCTGCCCTATCAAGAGTCCTGTGATGGGGTCTTAGAGTAATGCAACTGAATAATAATAATAAAAAAGGCTTTGTTAGCTCACACAGTATGGTGATAGGCTGGGGACTTTTGAGTATCCTCTCAAGGTATATGACCTCTGCCAACAGCCAGGATCTTCTCAGGCTTGGGGATGAATAACTGCTGATGCATTCAGTTAGCGGTGTCTTTCAAAATTTCCCATAGAGCAGAGGCTGTGTCTACAAGACAAGAAATATATAGCTTGCATCATCAGCATAATGGTAATATTCTATCCTGTGTTTAGTAATGATCTCACCAAGACACTTCATATTTACAGCATGGGAAATGGAAAAGGAAGAAAGCCTTGAAGGATGCCACATTTCAAATTCCTTTACCTTGACACATAATTACCCAGCAGAGCCAGTTATCTATCTCCCATTTGTTAAATACCTAGAAAAGGAAGGATGCTCTTGTGGTTAAGAACTTGGGAGATACAAGCTCAGTACCTGGCTCTGACAGAACTCCTTCACCAGACCCTTGAGCAAGTTCTTCAGCTGATCAGTCTTTGGTACCCCTTATGTACAGGTTGCTGGTCTTTTAATTGTCTTGATCTTTCTAGGCTTTTGGGGATATGTTTGGGTTGCAGCAAAACAGCTATAAGGTGTCAAACACATGGCATTCCAATAATATGCAGACACTGCCAAAATACAAATGATGAACAGCAAATAGGGCCACTGGAATGCAGCTTTAGGGATATTAGCAATTTCATTTGTTTGCCAAAGTGACATATTATTTGTTAGAAATATTATTTATTTTAAAATTCCAGCCAAATCAAAGCAATAATAAACTTTTCTAGAGAAAGCACAGATAATGACACCTAAGATTAAGACTGCCCTTAAATTTCATTCCAGTTTTTAATTTTCCTAGAACTTGGCCAAACTGAGTAGGATTATCTGCCTCAGGCTGAATTTTTAGGCTGTTTTTAGAAAATTTCTGAGTATTAAGTAAAAAATTTATTGTTTTGATCACTTTGAAGTGCTGACACCTATTTCATTTGGAAGCTTTCAAGCAGAAGTTTGAAATGCATTGAATAAAGGGAAGAGAGAGAGAGAGAGAGGAGGTTCCCTTTTGTTGTTTCCCTGAAATGTTATTCCACTGAAGTTGGGGGTTTTTTTGGCTCCATAAAGTGTCTATTGTATATGCTATTTTGACTGCACTTTTTCCAGCCTTCTGACCAACCTATGCATGTACCAGCACCAGTGTCCACACACTGAACATTCACCACCCTGAGAGAGCAGCATTCAGTCAGGACTTTCTCTATAATTGTTTATCCTAGTTGCTGGTGCTATGGGGATGGACCTGGCTGCAGAAACAGGGAGTGAAAGGAAAAATATTCCCTATCCTGTCATTCATGCTCTTACTAACACTGCCCATGCATTTTTGGGTTATTCAAAATACTTCTTATGAACTAGGGAGCAAAACTAACCTGGCTTAGTTTGCCAGCAGCCCCTCATGGTCCTCTAACCCTCACCTACAGATATTTGACAAGACCCTTTCCAAATTGGATGTACGTCTAAACGTGCACTTCCGAAAAGAGCAAACTACCTAAATTAGGACTATCCATCCATGGGTTTACTTGGCAATATGTTTCAACAGTCCATTTCATTTCATGTGGTAGGAAGCTTCTGGAACTCAGACAAAAGAATCCTGAGCTATCTGAAAGGGGCCCAGTTTGGATATGGAGTTATTTTAAAACACTCACGTCATCTTGCAAAAACTTATGAACTTTGCATGGCAGCAGCCACACGTGTTCATATAGTTCAGGCTTCTGGAGTAACATTTGAAATGAACTTGCCTTTTAAGGTTGAGGAAGATGGACCATACGAGCTGAGGCTATTATTCCTAGCTTCAGCCACATTTTAGTCAGGCAAGCGCAAAATTTCTGATCAGGAAATGCTGGGACTGTATTTTCAGGCTTGCCTAAATCAAAACCTGTTCAACTCATTTTGCTTCAGCTTTCCAGACTTTCTCACTGAGACAGAGCATGCAGAACTGAAACCCCAAGGGAACTTTCTCTCAAGTTCTGAGCAATGTAGGAGACAAGCGTGAATGAAAGCCCCATGTCACAGTTAATAAGAAGAAATGTTACAATATACACAATATGGTGTAACACAAATGCAGAGTATAGCAGAGGGGCAAACACACCTCTGCTTAATGGCAATATTCTTTCAGGGGGAAGGTATGGTGGTGTGATTTGTCACCTTCCTTTCACAGACAGGAAAATCATCAGACGGTGGCAAAGAAGAAGTGGGGTCAGGACTTCACTTCTCTGTCCCCAACCATACAGTAAAAGGGAGCTAGGACAGCAGATGTAGGGGAGAAGTAAGAAGAAGAGGAAAAAATATCTGCAACAGTCCTACATCACGCTTTTATCAAGCTGCAGGAGGTAAAGGGGAATGCCTAGGTCTTAACCCATCCTGGGGTGTCTGTGGCACCTCTGTATCCTCACTCCCTATGCTGGTCTTTGTGAATTGCACAAGAAAGGCCCATGTATTTATGCCGAAAAAGTTCACATAGAATATGCTCCATTTAGAAATTATTCTAGCCAAAAATACCAGCTGCAGTCCCCTGCAAATATAGAGGCATTCCAGAGGTGAATCTCCTCTTGTTTTGGATTATTTACTATTAGTGTGTCAGTGGTGAGAGCCTGGTCCAGGCTTCTCTTCTGACTGCACAACAGGGAACAAGGGAGCAAGAGGAGTTCTTGCCCCAGGAGCTCAGAGACCATGAATAAGATACAAGCAGGTAGCAAGAGATACTCCAGGAGTGACTGGCAGCTGTTCTAGAGCACCAGCCAGCCCTGAAGGATTTCGGTAGATTTTAGGATCAGTTGTCATTAGAGCCGTGCATACTCTGCAAAGGCAGTCTGAATGCCTGTTTTTTTTTTTTTTTTTTTTTGGGGGGGGGGGGTTGGTGACGTAAGGGCAGGACATTGAGCCGCTGTAGACTCATGGCATGGCTGCATTTTGAGTCCTCCCCACCCACACGCACGTGCATGCACACGCACACACGCTGTCTTGGGTATCCTTTCCCCAACATACCCTGTTAGGAAATCTACTCTGTAGGCCTGCTGGTAGCAATAGCAAAATATCATTCACCAAAGACAGGGGAAGAGGGGGCACAGGCCTCAGGTGAAATCACAAGAGACGATGCCAGCAAGCATGGCAGCGCTGGCAACATGCGGGCTGTTGTGTGTACCATGCCTAAACTACGAAGGCATGATTAACAGCCTCACTCAAAGGACTGACAGCTTCTTTAACTCTTAGCATGCATAGTGCTGGATTACAATGCATACTTGCTGAAATGGGTCATGAGCCACGTGAAGTACAGGATCCCGCCCCTTAGGAGTGAAATGCCCCTCCATCTTGACCGTATATGCTGCTACAGATCTTTTTATTGTTTCTCTCTGATTGGTATTCACAGAGCGAATGAGAGGGGAGTGGTGGGGGCTGGCAGCAGCAGGACCTGGCAGCAGCGAGAGCTCTTTAGAAATCTGAAAGCTAACATCTCCTAAGGCACTTCCCTGGGACAGTATGCTGGATAAAATAACCTACTAGACCTACTAGTATTTCATAGGCCACTGCATTAAATGAGTAACCACCCTTTCTATCTATTATTATGATCAAGTACCACTTTTTGATATATTTTTATCTACATGTTCTAAAGTGCCTTTTAATATAAGACTGACATGGACTAACAGCTTGGTAAATTATCAGAGTAAGCAGACAACAATTGAGAAAATTACCTGTGCCTATTAATTAATATTAATATGCTATTATGGTCATTATATATCACAAGAGAAGAAGAGGTCAAATATGCTGTAGCTTCATTTCACAAAGTCAGTGTTTTAGCTGATGATATTACTGATTAAATTTGAATTCATACTTTTCAAAACATTTGTGCTTTTTTACTTTGTGCTTGATAGCAAATCTCTAAAAATATATTTGGTGATGCATCCTGGTACCAACTGTGCATGGTCTGCAGTAATTTGTTATCCTAGAGAGCAGCTGTCAAGTTAGACAACCTAACTCAGCGTGGCGGGACTTTTAGGAATGATAATGTCATTTCATTAACATGTGACTTAGTGCTTTATTTTTTAAAGGGCACTGCTGACCACACCCAAATACACACACAGGATTATGGATGCTGCATTATCCCCATAGAAATATGTCTGTCATATTTCTGCTAGCAATGACATTTTGTGTCATTCATGGGTGCTGGTACATGGCTCTGTGTAACTGGCACACAGAGTTCCTAATTTTTCTTGATAGTTTCCCCTGTTGCATATAATCACGGGAAGTTTAGGAGTGGCCTTCTTTCCTCCTTTTTCTTTTTTTCTTCTGTAACCAGAATATTGCTATCTCTGATGCCTTAACATTTCTATGTTGTAAGGGAAGACTGGCAGGCACTGGCCTTTACTGGCAGGCACTGGCTATTCTTCCATTATTAGGCATCATTTCTAGGAAAATTTAGTACCAACCTTGATGGGGAATTTCAGATGATAAAATATGGTAGTCATAAATTATCTCATTAATGTAACAATAGCAGAGACACTGGAAAAGATGATGCAATACATTCTCTTAAGCACTCGTTTCTGTGGCACTAATCTAGTCAGAGAAAATGTCTATAGCTTTTCCTTATAGGTTATGCTTACTTGGGAGAAGTGGTGCCACAGTGGAAAAAGCTGCCATCGTAGAATGCTATTGTAGCATCTTCTTTGCTGGAGCTGGGGATTGGAGAAAGTCCTGGGCTGGAATGGACCTTCAGAAAACCTCTACTTCATTCTCCAGCAATGCAAAAAGGTAAATAACAACTGTCTCCAGGGGACATTTGTCCAGCTCAGTCCTAAAATCTTCCGGCAAAGATCCCCTAGGCTCTGTGGGGCTAACCTCAAAAACCACAGGGATTTTGCATTACACTGAGATGCCAAGGAAACCCACTGCTGGATGGCTCAAAGATAAAAGCCACATAAGGAGAGCAGACCTGAGAGAACATCATAATATACTTGTAGAAAACTCTTTCCATCATACATGGATTTTTTTTTTTTCTTAGGCTACAGTAAGTTATAAAGAGCTGACCACTCTCTTAACAAGCAATCAAGGATGTTCAAGGCCTACTGCAAGATGCTCCCGCTTGCTGAACATGCTGCTGCATATTTTTACCTAAAATGATTATGCAAGACTAAAAAAAGAAGTAAAAAAAGGAGGTCTGATGTGACATTACTATTAAAATGGGGAAGGGGAGCAACATGTTCTTCTCCTTGCCTGAGATCACTTCAATTTGTTCACAGGTGTTTTTAAAATACCATAGCAGCTCAGTCAGGATGAGTGAGATTTTTAGCTGTTTCTGCTGAGATGTACTTTAAAAAGAGAAAGGATGTTTCATGGGATACTTTGGCAGTTCTAAAAAAATTGTATGCACCTCATTGCCAGATTGATGAAGTCTTAGTACCATTAGCAATAGCCATCTCTGAATATCCTCTAAAGGTGCAACTGTTATTACCATTGAAAACTCAGCAAACCTGCTGTAGCAGCATAAAAATTAAACTGATGAGCTGCAACTTAAGTATTTAACAATAAGATATCAAGCACACTATTTAAATATGCTACAAATTAACAATTCATAGCTGTAACGAAAGGAGGCTGCAACAGCAAGAATTAGTAATATTAGTGACAAGCATGCAGTGTGAACGTTGGGGGGGGGTTGAGAATCAATAATAGATGGCAGAAGAACTGAAGCAACAAAGATAATTGCTGAAGGGACAAGAGATTTTAGCAGCTCTGAAGCTGACAGGTAGAAAAGCACTGAATATCTGATCCAAAACTATTGAAGCTGATGATACTGTAGTGGCAGCAGCCAGTTTTTGTGTTACAGCCTAATGGTTAAAGTGCTTGTCCAGAAAGAAGATGACTCTTCTCAGCCCAATGCAGCTTTTTTCCTCCTTGTAGTCAGCTACGTAAAAGTTACAGGAAAAAAGAGAGGAGAAAAAGAGTGTCCAGAAAGTAGAGTTCAGAAACTCACTTTTTGCATAACAACTTAGTGACTAATACATCTCACCAGGAAGTAACAGCCTGGTTCATTTCCCTCCTCGGAGCCACTCAAACACCTTGCTTCTGCCCACCTCGTTTCCCAGCAGCTAGAGCTCTCTTTGGAAGTGAGCAGGCCTAGTCCTCCATCTCTGCTCCTCAGGGCACCCTTGCACTTTACATTATCTCCTCACTGAGAAATAATCCTGAGCAGCTAGGTGAAAAACTGTGCCAGAGAAGCCTGCTGGAGACCAAGCAGTGATCGAGCAGTTTGCTGCCTATCCATCCACTAGCAGGAGGAAAGGCCTTTCGAACATTATTTGCAACAGGAATCTTAATGTGGGAGGAAAAGGAGAATGGCTCAGTATGTAACATAAAAGATGCTTGTAAGCTCTATCCCAAAATGGGAAGCTACAGTCCTGACAGTCCCGAAACCCTAGGAATTACTGAGCTCCACTGAGGTCAATGGCTCTTGATGTTCTCTCCAGGATCCCAAAGGCTCCATTCAAAGATTTAGGTATTTGCTTCCAGCTTGAATGCAGTCCAATACCTCCTTTCTAAATGGGCATTTGCCTGAGCCAGAAAAACAAACAGGAGCAAGAAAAGTGTTTGCCTGTTCAGAAACTTGATCTGATACCTGTTCGTTGGTGATATTATTTTTCATTGCCTTCAGGTAATATTTCCTGTTTTTATCCAGGCAAACCACCATGAGTGAAATCAGAGTCAAGTTGTTCAAGTTTAGCCAGCAAGATATTTTTTGCCATGGTGTTTATTTGTCTATCTCCTAACACCCCAAAACTGATATATACATATGTTTATCATGTTGCTATTATTGCTTCAGCTGACAGGCAGGGGATAAATAGAACTTCTTCACTCTCTCCACACCACGACCAAATAAAAATGGTCCAAGCATATGTGTTTGATGGCTCTGAAGCTCCTTTGTCTGTTTCAGAAAAGCTACAATACTAAACTGAAATGCTAAAAAGTTTGTTACAATATATTTGCAATAAAACTGAGTGAATTACTGCAATACTTGCAGAAAAATACTGTGCCAAGAGTGGCTCATAAACATCACTTTTAAAATGCAAAATATTGATCATGAATCTGTCCTATAAGAATCTAACACTTTTTTTCTTTTTTACTCAGTAAAGCCTTTAAAATATAAGTCTATATCAAAATTATTTGCATATAGGTAATAAATAGTATTAGACTGTGAATATCATTAGGTTCCAAGGCAGGCGCAAGGGACAGCTCTTTATCTAGCACAAAGATCCTCTCTGTGTAATGATGAACACAATTCTTGTGTTTTTCTTCAACATCAGTGTATTCACTATAGAAACAAATTGATCTTTACAGACGATACTGCGGACAGTTTATACTGTTGTTTGTGATGGGTTTTGCAGAATTTGCACAGAAATAAAAAAGCCTGTTAACACCCATAAGTACAATTGCCCAAGAGAGAAAAAGGATAGAGAAGAGGAAGACACCATTCAAAATGACGACCATTTCTGTAAAAATTGTTCATTCTCTGTTGTCCATAACAACCGTCAGTCAGTATGAAAGTGAATCGTATTCTTTATTACAAATTTTTTCCTTCATTTTGTGCCCACGTTGGCTTGTTGTGATAAATTGGTGGACTTCTGGCACTTACCTTTCCCCTCTGGGAACTAAAAAAAAAAAAAAAAAAAAGATTAATTTAAAAACAAGTTTTAAAAAATTACATCAATATTATAGCGAATAAAAAGAACAGGGAAAATTACATTTCAGTCCCTGCTAGTTTAGATAGTGTGTCCCTAATCTGAAATTGCAGATGGGGAGTTTTCGTGAACTTGTGTCATGCCTGACTTTTTGCTTGACCTTTTGTACCAAGAGGCAGGTGTGTGGGAATATTCAGATCCCTGTGAACATGTTATACTAATGAATACAACCTAGCAAGGGAAAGGGGGGGGGGGTGTTATAAGCCCTAAGAAGCTGTTTAGCATTTCCATGCCTCCCATCCGGAGGGTGGGCAATGCTTTTCAGAAAGTGGTTAGCCTGGTACAATGTAGCCTATTGTGATTTTCAATTTACAGTGGAAGTGATTGACTGATGTTGCTAGTTAATGCAGTGAATATGTTTCTATATATGTTTCACCTATGCAGTTTAGGCTGTAATAGAATTGCATCCACTTACAGTGTTAACTGTTAGGCAGAGTATACAGGGCCTGTACGGAAATGTGAATTGGAAACTAAAGTGAGAGAGGCAGAGATAATTTCAGCTGTCACTATCAATATTTACATTTTTATGCATATTTCTCCTATTTTAAATACTAGCTTGGAGCTACATAGGGATAGAACAGGAGCACATTTTGACTCAGATTTCGCTTCCTCAAATACCACATAGATGAACAAACTGATGGACACACAGAGTCCAACCAATGTTGCTCACATCCTGATGTGCATAGAAGGCACATGCTGTCTGCTCTGTAACAAACTTCTGTAATTTGCCCAAAGAGATGTGTGCTATTGTTACTAGATAAAGATATTACCAATATACAAATGACTTCTCCTTCCCTACTTTGCAACTCTCCAGCTCATTTTTGAGAGCGCTCATTGCAGCCTCCCTGTGGGACTGACCTGCTGATGGAGCACAAAGCTGAGTTGGAAATCTTTTGCCAGATGCCAACAAGCAGCCAGGATTTGGACTGATATGTGGCTTGGTAGAAGAATTATATTTGATTTATACTTGCAGAAAAAGATTGTGACATTACCAACATCAAATGCGTGCAGACACATTCACCTGCAAACAGACCCAACTGCTCAGCTAAATGTTCCTGCCTCTGTAGATGAGGTGGGGGTGCAGAGGCAGACCGAGTGGCTGCAATGCACTTCCGGGCTGAAGATCTGCAAGCAAGAGCATCTCCTCTGTTCTTATCACCTTTAATTATCTTTTTTAACCTCAGACACAGAGGAAGACAATATGTGTTTCACAGGCATCCTTAGTTTCTCCTGCAGAGCTGCACTTGCTGTGTTTCTTTTCAGCACACTAAATGATTTTACACATCCTAAAATATGTAGGGAATAGCTCCCTCCCCTGCAAAATAGAAGGCATTGCTGAAAACTACAAAAGACCAATCTGATATCCCTCCCTTAAGTACTAAAGGAAAAATCAGCCTGTTTAATTGAACTGCATTAGTAAATTGCACTTGTTGTTTCCTTTGTACAGTATTTCCTATATTTAGAGCATGTAATTTGTGAATTATAGTCAGACATCTAGGTTGTAACTTCATTTACAGATATAACAAGAGCCTTTAAGAAAACATAATAGAAACAGCTCATTAAGGAAATTCTTCTCCAAGAATAAGCAAATTTTGTATCACATAGACTTCCCTTCTCTGGTTGAAATGTTTATATTTTCTTCCAATGAAAAGAGGATAAAAGAAGTGTCTGTTTCATAATCAGCATGTAAACAGGAGGCATATTAGTGTAAGAATATAAATGCTACAAGAACTGCACATCCTGGGTCAATGCATCTATCACAATAACTTATCTCAAAAAGTATTTCATGACCAATGCTTCAAGAACAGTATAAGAGTAGCATATACAGAGAGGAATCTTACCTGAAAGATCAGGGCTTGATGTTGTAATTTTTGATGAATTCTAACACCTAATGTGTTTGCAAGAAAACATGAAGTAGTTTAACAACAGATTATAGACCCTCTATAAAACGTATGGCCTGTGTTACTTTCTAAGAAGTAAATTAATTAATTAACAGGATTAGCAAAAGCAAGAAAAAGTGTTTTACAGAATATTTTCTGATTGCACCTGCTTAACTGCTGTTTGGAAAAATCCATGCTAATTGGGAACTTTGGGTGCAAAAGCAAGACAAATAATAAATAACAGTAACACAAGCACTGATCAAGATTCTCCTCTCCTACTAGTCCTAAGATTAGAATCATGAGATTATGAGAAACACTATACTGTGTTTCAAATAAATTCAAATAGTATGTAAAATAATATACTTCTTCATTCTTATCCAACAGATTTATAAAGGTATTTTAATCCTCCTCAAAATGTCCCAAGGCAGACTCAAACGAGACAACTGAGAGAATTTTCTTTTCAGAGGCTTGACCTACAGGTTTGGCAGTTCTTTTTCTATCTGTCCCTTATATCATATCTCCAAATCCGTTTTTTTTTTTTTTTTTAATACTGCTGACCTTGGTCTGCTGCTGATTTTAATAAATATAGCATTAAGAACCCATTTCTTTTCCTGCACGCATTGATTACATTGTAAGTAGCCCACAGCTTAATTCAGATCCTCAGTATGCAGTCTGGGGTTGCCAAGAAAGAGTTTGTAAGGTACTAGCCAAACTATTTACCTAAAACTGTTCTGGTCCAGTTGTAGTCTCAGTCCAGGCTTAGTCCCTCATATCAGATACTTTTCCAGAATTAAGAAATTACATGAGAGGACTACAATCCTGAACACACTTCACTGAAGTCTAGGGAATTTTTGCCATTAACTTCAAATGACACCAGAAAAGACAGGCCAGGAAAGCAAGGTGGTGGAGTTGCTCTTTATGTGAGAGAGCAACTGGAATGTATGGAGCTGTGCCTAGGGGTGGATGAAGAG
>NW_020448864.1:841575-918839 GCF_003343035.1 Apteryx rowi | reverse complement strand
AAAAACTTTTTCACTGTGAGGGTGACAGAGCACTGGAACAAGTTGCCCAGAGAGATGGTGGAGTCTCCTTCTCTGGAGATGTTCAAAACCCGCCTGGACACAATCCTGTGCAATGTGCTCTAGGTGACCCTGCTTGAGCAGGGGGGTTGGACTTGATGATCTCCAGAGGTCCCTTCCAACCTCAGCGATTCTGTGATTCTGTGATTAAGATCCTAAACATGCACAGCCCTGGTGTAAATGGACAGGTCCAGCGCCCCCACAGCTGTGGGGCCTGGAAGCCTGCTCGGCCCAGGATCAGAGCGGTTCCAGTCTGGAACCTGGTAGAAGGAGTGAGATATTTGGAATCAAAACTGTATATTAACTTTGGTTAGAAATTAGTATGATACTGTAAGTTTGGCTGGTCCTATATATTTTGCAGATCCACAGCTGTAGAACAGATTATAAATCTCACTACGCAGCACCTGCTGAAGGGTCCATTTTTTTTTATTCCACTACCATGTTTCTATTGATACAGAAAATGTGATTGTAAAGAAGCATCGCTTTACCCTTAAAAATCTAAATGCTAGCTCTCAAAACATCCTCCTCAGAGCTCCATAAATGGAAACTGAATCTGCTTTATTGAAAACAGTTAATAAATGCCAATTTCAGATCCTTGTGGTTAGTTTCCAGCAAGAAACTTCACAGTGTTTACACACATTATTCTCAACATATGCTTAATGCAAATAATGAGCAATTCACTGCTACTAAAAAACTGACATATGCTATTTTATTAAGCAGCTATTAGATCTGTCTGTCAAATGTCAATGTCAGTCATTTTCCAGCATCTGATCTGCAAAATACCAAGGAATACTTATGGCAAAAGCATACTGATAAGCTTCTTGTTCTTGGCCATGACATATGGTGCATGAGAGCAATAAACAGAAAATCTTCACTCTCATAATTGGTAAAACATTTGCATATATGAGGAAGTTAGCAGAAGGAGACTCATTTTTTTTGAAAAACAGTAACAGGATGGTGATGAACTAACACATTTTATCTCAGTTGCCATTTCCTTGAGAACTGGGCAGTAGACGGGACTCGAGACATAAAGCTTTAGGTCTCCATCTATCTCCACTGACACATAACATTCTTTTACTTTTCCTTGCTTTCTGAAGAATCTTCCCAGATGACAAAGATGCAATAGGAATTAAGATCCGAACACGGTCATCACCAGGTTACTATTGCAATAAAAGAAATAAACTTGGCAGAATCAATAACATGCAACTGTTGATACACTTTTCTATCTTTCCTGTTTTCCTCTTTTCTGTTTTCATCCAGCAAATATTTTAAAACACACAATTACTTTTCAGCATCATTGATACTGTGGATTACACATCATATTTTTGGCACCTAAAATGTCAACCACAATAAAGTCATCGTCCTAGTGAGACTGATTATGCTGACTCCATTTCTTTCAGATGACAGACTGTCCCGTAGCTGAGGATACTATGTAACCTCTCTATCTTTCTGTGCTGCATGATATCTGATCTTTCAAAGATACCACTTTAGCAAAAACAAAATAATGAGAACAGTCATTGATACAAACCCATTCTATACTACAAAAACAAGCTTTGCTAAGAAGATTGAATAGGTGGATGGCCATTTGCTTTATTAACTGATGAATAAATACACTATTGGCTTGTAAAAAATAAGACAGTGGCATCTCATTAGGAACATTAATATCTTTTTTTCATTGTAAGGCCTAATGGTAAAGTATAATGGAATCTGCTGGAGATATTGTAAGCAATGTGAGCTAAAGGAATGGTTTGTACAGTCATCACAACTTTACAAGGAGAATTGTAAACACAAAAACTTTTTCAGTTTTACTCCATATGTAATTACAAGAGAATTTCAAGTTAATTGGCTGTAAAAATCTGATAAGATATAACTCTGTCTCTTTTGTCTGCCAAAAGCTGAAGAAGAGTGTAAGAAACAGCACTGATGAACACTCTCCTCTGATGTGCCTTGTGCTGATAGAGTTAGTGGTTTAGGGACTTCCTGTGCTAGAGATTTCATACTTTAACTAGTCAAGAATAGCTTTTTTCATCCATAATGTATGCACTGTGTAATTCCCCTCCCCTTTCCAGCTAGAAAGGATGTATGACTAGAGGCTGTTTCAATTCCAAAGAACAAAATATTAAGAGTTTCCTAAAACCATAGTGAGATACATCTGGTGCCTCCTGCAGTGTGGTGGTATGGTTGCAGTGAGATAACACTTCCCAGCCTTGGCTAGGGAGCAGTCTTCATTGCTTGTGGCCATCAGAAATGAAAAAGTTAAAAGTGAAAGGAACAGGGCAAGCATAAGAATGATGTCACCTCTGGTGCATTACCTGAAAAATCATTCCCTGAGACACCACAAAGAATGAGGATTCCATATTGGGAATAAAAGAACTGGTGGGTTTGTATTATTGCAGCATTCAGCCAACAGGTCTTTGTCTTCTATTTGCTTTGTGCATGGCAACATCCAGAAAGTCTCTAAATGGTTAAAGGAAAAGTGAAATGTCTTATAGATCTGCACAGTCTTTACACTAGAAAACATTATGTGCAACATTAAGCTTAAATTGATTTTCAGGGTTTGAGCACTAACCTGGACAGTGGGCCTAATTAGTATCTGTAATTACTCAAATAAAAGTATTGAATACCTGGGTTTTAAAAGTTCCCACCTTGGTTTAGAATTACCTTTTATTATGGAAAATCTTCTTCACATTTAAAAGGTGATCTTGTTGGAGAACTTACACATCCAACAAAACTTTCTTTTGTTATTTAAACAGTAATAGTTTTATCTGAGTACTCAGCTCAGAAACAAATGATCAAAACAGAAGTTGAACCAAGAGAGAAACCTGGCTGCTGATAAACACATCTAATGGGAACCATAAATCTTTATTTATAAAGAGCTTAAATTTGTCAAAGTCCTTTGTTAATAAACTCGGATATCTTTTCCACCACCTTTGCACAAAGCAGGCAGAAAACTGGCCTGAGAGGTACTTGTGGATCATTAGGAAGTGCAAATCTGTTATAGCCTAAATCACACCACCTTTCTCCATCCATTGTAAAGAAGATATTTTGGGAAAAGAAAACTGCTAAAATGAGGCCTTTGAGGGCTGTGCATGTCCACTTTCTGTTCACTCAAGAAAACAGTCTCACAGTAGCTGTCATCTATTCAATGAACATGAGGTCATTTTAGCCCTCAACCAGTCAAATCAAAGAAGTCATCTGTCTCACCATTTCTTGGACTCTTTATCTGTGCTGAGTGTTGTTTGGCCACTACTTATATTTAGAAAAAATGTGCATGGTCATTAAATGTTCACTTCCTTTCAGAGTGAGGAAACAAAATAGTTTTATAACTAAATACATATGATAGACTTCTCACGAGATCCTTCAGCCTCTGAGCACCTTCAGCTCCTATTGACAGCATGTGAAGCACATGAGTGAAAGCATCTGGCAAATGTATGTAAGGAAGAGTATTCAGGGGGTGTGTTTTCAAAATAAGCAATCACAGAGCTTGGCTAAGCTGGTAAAAACAGGTATTTTGCACATGTTCCTTATGTCCTTATGTTTCCTTATTGTGGTGGCATTTACTTTGTGAATGTGAGTCTTATTTAGGGTTGTTGTTTTTTGTTTTTTGTTTTTTGTTTTTTTCTCTCCACAAAGCATTCTGGAATTGTAATGGTAGAACTGTGTGTAATTTCAGCCTCTGTGCTTTGACTGATATTCCTCTAATTTGCAATCACTTAATTAAGGCCTGACATCGCTCAGCTATTCTTTACACTTATAGTGGTTGGCCATCTGGACTTCACTAATAAATAAGCACTTTAATGGCTAAGCCTCTTAATAAACTTTCTGCGAGAGAAGAGGGAAATTAAGACAATTCTTTCATTATGAAAATATGCTGTGCCATCTAATTGTTCAAAAGCAGATGTCACTCAAATTCAATTAAACTGTTTAATGACCTGCATGCTTATTATTAACTTGACTAAAGGTCTGACATGATTAAAATAAATACAAATGCTTGGTAAGAATTTCACTGCTCACATATCTACTTTTTGTTCTTTCCCCAAAATATTCACTTCAATCTGTGTTTTTTTGCAAGATATCACAGATACGCACTTTCTGGTCTGAAATGAGAATTTAAGCAAAATTTGTACAAACATTAACTAAATCGGCATTTTCCTTTTTACTAAGTAATTCTTAGCCTGCTCTTGCCATATCACAGCCTACATTTGTGCTGGGTCAGCCCATAGCAACACTTGTTCTCTCCATTTCTCTATCTCCGGGGCAGTGTGGGGCTACCTGGAAAGCACTTCTCCACCTTCACTTTCCTAAATGTATCCATGTGTTTTGGAAAATGGCCACAGGTGTTCTTTGAGAAGAGGCTTTGCCACTTGGGTTTTGAGGTCAATACAATTGTTTTTGGAAATGGTCGTAAATAGTTTTGAGTAGAACTCACCTTGTTTGCTCTTTCCCATGTTCAGAGGTCATCCACCTCTGTTAGGAAGTAAGTATATTTATTTCCTGTTAACATACAAAAAAAAAAAAAAAAACTTGTATTTTTGCCAACTTTCCAGTTTGGTCTGGTTTAAAATTTGTGACATGTGGAAAATATTTTAATTTACCCTGGAGGAAAATACAGATATTTTAATTCAGAAACATGTGAAACAGCATAGCCAAACCTGACTCACTGGACAACCAAGTATCAGAGATTTACGAGAAACCTTCCTGAACAACTAGAAAATGGAATAAAATCAAGGGCCACAATTGCAGGACCCCATCATGGCATATAACATTTTCCTTCACCTTCTTACCTCTGTGGCTACCATCAGTGGTTGAAATTCAAAGGAAAAGTGAAGTATAAGGACATGTTTTTATCCTCTTCAAATACTGTTCTCTTTTCTTCAGTCTCCTCTGTTTTCGCTATTTTGTACAATTCATACTTCGGTAAACTTTTCTGAGGTTTGGCTAATACAATCCTACTGGATTATTCTGATGCACAGATGCTTTTTTTAAAAAATTGCTTTTCATTCATCCCGCCTTGTTATTTTCTCCTTATATGGAGTCAAATGCTAACATCTTGGTGAAATCTCAACTTTGCATACTTCAGAGTTCAGTATAATGATGGTCTTTTCCTAGGCCACATCTTATAAAAGATGATGCTCTCTGTACTAAGTACTGTAAGTCCGTGCAGAAGAGGAGTTGGTCTTTCACTTAGGTGTTTCATAGGAAGAGGTAAACTTCTCCTGCCAGTGCTCAGAGCTGACTGAAAACCAGGTGAGGTTAGTTTAATTCTGAACTTTGTCCAGTAAGGGTGGAATATTTCACTGTACCAACACATTCATGTGGCTTTTCACCAGCTCTGACTATAGGCTATGAAGTAATGTAAAACACGGGGGGGGGGGGGGTTCAGTCTCAAGAGAAGGTGTGGCATTATCTGAGAATATTCTTTTGAAGACCACCTTGAAATTAACAGACACAATTCTGTACCACAGCTGGGTACAAATACAAAGCTGGAAGTGGATTTGCTGCAAATGAAATAATAGCAGCTTGTGTGGAGAGAGGGCTGCTTTCCCTTGACAGTTAATTTAGTGTCTTTTAGCGTGAACTGAAAATTCACAGTTAAACTCTCTTCTTATCAGGTTTCAATGGGGAAAGTCTCAAAATTCAGAAAAAAGCTAACAAACAGGACATTAAGTAAGAGCTGCCAGCTTCTTACAGCCTCTGGAAGCAAAAAGTAATACCATAGGTTTCACTGATGAATTAATTCAAAACATATTAAAGATTAAACCTCTTTCTCTGCTTATTTTTAGGACAAACCTACATAAAAAAATCAAAGTGCCTAAGGAAAAAAAAATCACATTTTCTATTCAGCCCTGAAGGAAAGTGCATAGATCTTCTAGGTGCTATTTTGCCCTTCACTGTGCAGCAAAGGAGAAAAGAGGAAAGGTCAGGAAGAAAGGGGATTTAATTTGGAGAACCTGGAAATCAGAGGATAAGGGTTCCAAAGAATTTCAGCAATCTCAGCATCTTGGGGTGGGGAGAACACCTGCAGCTCGCCAATGAGAACTAGGATTATATGTGACCTCCTGCACTTTTAGTGGTTAAGAAATTACCCAAGAATTGGGAAACTGAGTTTCAATTCTCTTCTCAACAAAGGCCCATCAAAGCCACAGGATGCATATAGTTTCAGAGACAGTCTCCCTCATTTTCATCAAAGCTAGATCATGGAGATGGGAAGAAAAAGGCAAGAAAGAGCCTGCTATTTTAGCTTGGTTGATAATACACTAGCTTCAAGGAGACCATGAGGGTCCTAATCTCTGCTCTCAGGACTGTTTCTGCTTTTTATGTAGTGGCCATTCAACATACATGCATGCATTGCACTAAACTCTTTATTGAAATTAGCTGTAAAATATTGGTGTTCCTGTCCGCAGGTCAACATCTGAATACAAATATTTTCTCTCAGATTCAGCATCTAGATGTTAAGAGTCTCTAGCATGGCTTTGCTTTTGGCCTGTAAGAGGACTCTCTTTTTGTACTGAATGAATCTCCTCTTCATTGGTAATGATTTTCAGAAGTCTGGTCTTAAGGTATATTGAATATACCTTAAGATGCTGCATATATTAATTCAGTAATTTCAGCATAATTGCTTGTGGACATCTGTCAACACCAGCAGAAACACGTCAGCTGGTTATGATGCCATGAAAGGGCAGCCCAGGATTGACGTAAAAGGCTTCCTGTAGTTTAAATCATTCTTTGATTTTGAAAAGCAGCTGTGTAAAAAATGTAATCTTGAAGCTGGGTATGCACTGGGAGAGGAACCTAAGAGCACAGACCACTTTGTAAGTAGCTTCCAAAGCCATTCCAGGGCATGGAGTTGCTGTGCAATAGCAAAGATAATGCAAGTAGAATATCTTCCTGTCTGTTATCCTCCAAAAGTTACATTTTTATTTCAAAAAAAAAAAAGTAGAAGAAGAAGTAAATAAGAAAAAAGTTCTAAACTCTGTAGCTGGGAAACAAAACAAAAGCAAACTGAATATAAACCAGAACAGGAAGGACCCCTTCAGCCTCCAGGGTGATAACCTGAAACAACAACCCTGTGACATGTATGCTACTCCCAATCATCTTGGCAATGACAATGTAATGAAAACAATTTATGGTCATACTCTTTATGACTTTACTGTTGATCAAATCACACTAAGAGAGGAAATCATGTTGAAAAGGTCTGCATAATCCATTACAAATGGCAAATCTTTCTGGCAGTAAGAGGAAGCAAACTGGAGCTTATTCAAGGAGCTGTGGAGAGACAACCATTACTATTTTTGTTTCCTATAATGACCCCAGCTGGGGACAGTTTCAGAGTTGTCTTAATGACTTAAGACCTAAGATAGTGCTGTTGCCAAAATGGATGGTTGCTCTGTGCTGCTACAGGGTTTCTACACCTTTTCCCTCCTCTCCACCCTTTCCCCAGGGATTAGTTTTCAGCTACATCGGTGAGCTGATCAGGCAGATTATATGGCCCTATGGACCCTACTACTCCTAGAACAAAGGAGGGATTGGGAACTCATGACCAGGGATGAATGCAGAACTGATCTTCTGGGTGGCAGCATAGACTTAGTTGGGCTTAAGCAATTTATGAATTTGCATCTTCAGAAAAAATTGTATCTGTGCAAAGCCTGCTAATGCACAAGAGCTTCATGTTACAGACATAGCTGTCAATCATTTTCAGAATCCTCTAATATCAGTAGTGATGTCTGAGAACAAAGAAGCAAGCTGGATTCACAGAATCCAGAGGAGGTTTGGAGGACCAACCATAAAAAACTAAGTATCAACAAAGCACTATCAGCATGGGATCCTTGAACCCCAGACAGGAAAGTTACTGTTGCACTTCCACAGAATCAGTTCTCAGATTAGAACAGTATTTGTGAATACAGTTAGATAAACTGGACTCAGAGGCTGCTCCACAGAGCTTGGTATCAAGCCAAGTTCCTTTTGCATTCAGGTGCATCAATTCAATCAATTTTCATTGTTACAGATGAGCAATTTTAAACGAATTTTCTGCAGCAGCACTAGACCTATTAAATATATACACACAAACTCCTTTTTCTCAAAAAGGTAAAATGCAATTGATACCTTATCTGTTAAAGGGACAGATCTATTAGAGGAATGCTTTTCCATGTACTTAACCAATGCATAATAAATCAGAGGATTTGAGATATAATAATTACTTTTCTATGTTGGGAAGAATTGAGCTATAGCCTTTTGTTAATTTAATAAGAATTTAGAAATTCTTTTGCATGTACTGGTGTAATAGCCATACTTTCTTTCCTATGATGGTTTTGCTAACTGTGCCACTCTAAGAAGTTTAACATCATTATCATTAAAGCTTTTCTCTGTGTTCATAGGAAATTTTGCTATTAAGGCCAAATATCCAATTAGCAATCAGCTGAAACACTCTGAATTCAACAGTAAATCTTTGCTATCAAGTGCAATAGTGCAATATCAAGTTTAAGGCTTCCATTTATTATCTAGAGGGAGCCCTGGTGAATCACATGAGTTGTGCAACCTCTCTATAGTACAACTCCTTTGAAATCATCATAATTATAGAAGGGATGAATATGGCCTACTGAGTTTAAGGAAGGAACAAGAGGATTCACCTCTGTATTTCCAAAGGAAAAATTTCCAAAGATAAAATGCTAAAGATAAGTGATAAAGATGTGATCACTCATCAGCATTCAAAAATGGGTAAGTAAGTATAGCTAAACCCATCTCAAATTCTAGGTCTTTTACTTGCTTGAAAGTTGACTCCAGCACTGGATACATTGGACAAACTTTCAAAACTTGATTCCTGTCTGACCTGCATATGCACAAAACACGATCAGGAAGTTCTAAAGGTTCAGTTCTCAGCTACTTTTCATACCCACATAGCATTATGCACAATACCAAGACCAGTAAATAATCCCAGAACACAAGAGCTCAAGGATCAGCCTCAACTTCTAAGGGAACCAGAAGACTTTGCAGATAGTGAGGTTATGCCATGTCTCTAGTTAGAGAATAGGCTAAGATTTCAGATAAATGTATCCATATTATCATGTGGATGTAAAAGGTGATTACAAATAGCACTTACTTCACTATTCACAATGATCTAAAACAGTGTATTAAAGTTCTTGAAAACAGTAATCTTTTGCCTCAGTTAGCCACAATGCTGACAGTGGCTTGAGTGTTTGCAGAAAGTATTCTTCCAGCAATCTGGATACTGTTTTTTTTCTTATAGACAGTAAGTAGAAATGTACAGTTAATTGAATCCATATATTGCATTAACATTGAAGACTGTCAAGTATATGTACATACCTGTGTTTTTTAAAAAGACCATCAGACTTGTCAGCAATTTATTTTTAGAAGTTGAAATGCTGAGGGTAAATAGATTATTAACTCTAGCATATTATCCATCATCTGAACAGACTTAGCCCACAATAAGACATAAGACTTGGTACAAACTGCTGTGGTACCTGCTCACATACATGATCAAGTACATGTGACATTTGGACATAAAAAATAAGAGTTTGATTCTTCAAGATAGGCACACTAACTCTGACTTGAAAAAGCTAGAATATACTTAACAGTTTTCTTGAACTGGGACCAAAGACTGACTTTGTAAATCTGAAGAAAGTTACATTTTGATGTACTTACACATGGAGTTATAAATCAACGCCTGTTTTTTACTATGTACTTTTTATAGAAACTATAGGACATAGTATATAAATAGTATAGGATATAGTATATAAATATATACCACAGTCTTAAAACAATCTCTACTGATCTATTGCAATTCAGAAATGTTTTTGAAATTAACAGGGATGCATGTATAGTGTATTTTTTAAATGTTTAATGTATTTCATAGGTACAGCTTCCTTCCACTTATTTCTTTTAAATGTATTAAGTGATGAACATTAATCAGACTTGTTTTTCTCCAAATACATCAGTTCTCCTGACAATATTTTTTGACACAGAAGACCTAATTTCATGCTTTGTGCATGATGTTCTCTTGCTTTGAGTCTCTTTCTTTAGAAAAAGAAATAATCCACTAGTGTTTCGGAGCTCTGAATGAAAGCTTCTTGCAAAGTCATGGGGCAAGGCCCTTGCCAGCTTCTCAGCAGGCAAGCTGAACAGCTCTCTAAAACGTGTTTTTGAGAACCTACATACTTTCTCAAGTGGGAAATGAGCGATATTTGAAATCTTGACAACAAACCCGTAGCAAAGCTAAGAAAGGAAACTAAATCTCTCATGCTCAGTGGAACTGAAATGGAATGAAGCCCTATCAGGGAAAGAGGTCGTGATGAGCAGGCCCTTAGCTGCTATGCAAGTTTGCTAATTAGACTGTTATCTTGACATTTTTTCTTTCACATCCCCCCATTCACCTGTTTCATTTGTGTTGCATCTGATCATAAACATGCACAAGGTACGACAAGGGCAATCTCCATATCACTGTGTGTGAGGGGCACAACACAACGGATTCCCAGCTCTGACTGTGGACCCTGCTTCAACTGCCTTACAAACAATGTGCATTAGTCAGATGTTTTCTGTCCATGCAAATACTTCAAATCCACTTCCAATAAGACAACATGATTGTTCAGGCTGAGTTCTTGCTCTTTTAAGTAAATTACAATGAAATATGGTTGTTGCTGTGTTTGTCTAAAGGCAATTTTTCTGAGTAGTATCTTCTCTTTCAACTTGTGTCGTAATTTATTTTTTCATTCTTCTTCTGAGTGTGTTTAAATCTCACTTGATCTTCTCATCTAAGTTTGAAATGCAACCACTGTGAATTATAATGCTCCTCTATCACTATGTTGACACTGGTAAAAAAGTCAAATAAAAATCTTACTTTCCAAAGGGGGTTATAGCTAACATACTTTTCATTCAGACCTGCTATTGTTTATTTCAGATATTAATAATATCTTCAGATACTGGTGTTATAATCATACTTACTGGGATTGCACTTACAGTTGTCTCTAGCTATAGAGCCAACTTACAGTCTGCATCCTCAATTTTTGTATAGTTGAAGGAGGAGTTCCCTTTGAAAACATTTTGATACAACCAGAACAATAGGGATAAACAAGAAAAGCTTAAACATCCTCCAGATATACACCAAAGAGATTTCCATTACAGAAAAAAAGGAACAGTCAAGGACACATACTCACATGAAAAGCAGTTATTACACAATATCTACAAATTATAATAGAATCCATGATAAAACAGCGATGCAGATCAAAAGAAAGCTGTGGAGAATTTTCCAACTTCTTCTTTTACACATTTATAAATGAAACAATATTTTCTCCCATTGAGTACATACCCCTTTAGTGCTGCTGTAAGTTTTCAGTAGTATTAGAAGAAGAAATGTGATAATCATTTACTCAATTATTTGAAACCCTTTTCTTCCACTTGCATGTTGCTTACTATTACAAGAGTTAATGGATAATAGTGCTACCACATAAAGTACAGCTGGTTAGAAGTGGCAACAGATTGCCTAATTTCTAAGGGGTTGATTTAGCTTTACAAGCACCGTACAAGACAGATGGGTTACTAGTACAATTAGGCCTTAAGTGTTAAGTCCTTCTCTTGACTAGGGTGTCCAAGGCCTTTATTGACAGCTACCATTTGAGTTGTGCACATCTATCACAGGGAAAAATGTAGCCTTAAGTTCTTAATAATGTGTATTTTCAGATACCTGGAAACAGAAGGGTACTGCACATTTTGGCCCCACAGTATTTCTGCTCCACATTAATTCTGCTCTTAATTTGGGAAATCAAGCCATTTATGGATCATAACCAAATAAATTTGTCTTTACCAAAACCTCACTTCTCATGAAAAGCCTGGCTCTGCTCCATGAGTGAACAGACTACAATTTTTGAATTAACAACTTTTTTACATTATTTATTATACTGCCAATTGTCGTGCTGGTCTTTAACTCAGATCAGAACATCTCAGCCACTGATGGCAAAATTTTGGTATCTTATCACCCTGGGAGCCTGAATTCTACCTGTATTAAACCCTTTTTACACTGTCAGAGATACAGGAGAGAACATATGGCTGAAAAGGAAAACCATGCCCATCAGTCTTGAACACCCTCAGTCAGCTGCTTCCCTATGGACAAATAAATTAATTTCACTGTGTGTTTACGAGCTCATATGCTCATATGCTTACAGAGTTTTGCCAAGCCAAGGAATAGGCTCTCCGCTCCATTTCCACTGTGGCATCAATGCAGATGTGCAAGTTTGGGGATTTGTACAGACACAGATTTAAGCACTCTGTAAGCCAAGGTGAATAAACTTCTTTGTTCCTAGTTTGGTTAAAAAAGCCTTGTGTCTTCAGAGTAGGGAGACGTGACCATCAGGAAATTCACTATGATAAAACCTCACTGTCTAAAATCAAGAAAACTTCATCTTTCATTTTCACCCATCTCTCCAGTCTCCATTGCACAATAGTACCTGCCAGACTGCTGTACCAAATTTTCAGGTTGCTTTACAATTGCTGCCAGTACTGTGCTTCTATGCCTTATGCACATCCAAATCCACCACTTCAATCACAAGAAGCTTGAGAAGCTTTGATGCTTTTTTTTTTTTTAAGATAAAAAATGATAACTACAGTATCACGTGAGGACAGTGGGGAAGCACATAGTCCTTCAGCCAGAACATGACTGTGGGAGATGGGAAGCACTGATACATTCCCGGCTTTGAGAGAAATTTAAGAGGTATGACTATGTCATGATCTTTATGGGCTTAAGTTTCAGTAGCCTTCAGAGAGAATATTATATATACCTCCCCCCCGCCCCAGGCTGCAATGAAATACTGTGGGATTCTGGGTGGGCCTACTGAAAATATAACTATTATCATTGATCCCATCTGTTACAGCACCTAGTTCCCCACAGTCTTTTAATAAAACTGAACTTAATGACATTCAAACAGTGCCAGGTGGCAATTGTCTTCCTTTACTTCCTACACAAAAATCAGAAATGTAATTTTTTAACCAAGGAAATTGGTTAAAAGTAATTTTTTAGCCAAAGGGAAATGTTTTTTATAACCCCGAAGGCAAGCACAAATTGAAAAGGAGGAATTAAGGGGCTACAGTACCATACGACATTACGCACGCTCTCCCATGCATATTTTGCAACTGTATAGACACTGCTGTTTAAACTGGGACGTGATGCTGCTGCTATTTTGAACTTGCCTGTGTTCTCCTTTTGATCAAGATTTAACTATTGCATTTTTTTTTTTTTTAATATTCAACCTTCCTGAATGAATTTCAGGAAAAACAGAGGAGTACTGGTATGTTCTGAGAAAAGCGATGGGAAGACTGCTTGAAGGAGCTGTTAATGAACACTAGTAACATTTCTTATCACCTGAAATGTTCAGGATAGCTACCTAGATCTCAAAGCAATGATAGTCTCCAAGCAATAGAGTTTCTCTGCTTACATTGGTGGTTAGACTTCAATTCCTATAAAACTAGTTGACAGCCTTGCTGAATAATCTAAGGAAGGAAGGTCCAAGGGTTGTTTGGACTGGACTGGGAAGCTAAATATACTGACTGCCGGAAGGAATGCCTAAAGAATGAAACACTTAGAAACACAAGTCAATCTTTGAGTAGCAAAACAGCATTTGGAGTTTGCAATATGACACCTCTTGTGGGCTTTCTGCTCTACTTGAGCAAGCAGTTTCATTACACTTTTTGTCAAAATAACCTTTCATTTATTGGTTTGTTTTAAGTTTCAGGCCAGATTGTCTACCAAAGCTGAATTACCAAATTTTCGAAAGCAGAATATATTGCTTGCATATTTACCTGTGCTTTAGCTTTCCTTGTATCAGTTTTAACTGGAATCGACTTCCAGTTCTGATTTGGTTTGCTGCATGTGCTTTACTGCACGTGCTTTTGACATGAGTATTCAGTACAGTTTTATGTTCTCCTGACACATATTAGCCAATGACCTCAATATTTAAAATGAGGCTATGAGTACCTTTGCTATCACCACTGAGAAATGAGTTTAAACCATAAGAACTCAGTGACCCATCACATCAGATCAGCCACTTTTTTACCCAGATTGACAAGTAGGCCAAAGACATTCATGTTTTTCCAGGTCTGACAGAGAAGCTAAAGGAGCTTTGAAAACTATTGCTATTTTTACAGGCTTGCTGTGAAAAGGTACACTTATAAGGTATCACTGTGCAATACAGTTCTTGACAGAAAAAATGACCTACTGTGAACAGGCCTTGGTACTTGGTGAAGTGCAAGAATATATCTAATTAATGAAGGATATTGTAATTTTGCCAAGATTTTTTCTCACATTCAGTATTTAAAGGAAAAACAAATTGACCTCTCTCAGGTCAGATGGAAATAAATAAATACCAGGAACTGGGTCCAGAGGAATTGTACTAGTTTGCAAACATAACTGTGAACTAATACTCTAGCAAATCCCTTAGGTTCAGACTGGAATAATAATCAAAAAATTAATAAGCATCAAATCATTATATAGATCATGGCAAGCAACAGATTTGCACCAAGATTTCCAAGTTATAATAGCCAATTTTGGCAAGTGCACTGTTAGATATTTAAGGGGCCTTTCTCCTCCCTAACTTTTCCCTTGACGGTTTTATGTGTAACTTCTGACATTTCCTATCTCTTCCAACAAAGCTTTTCAAGAGTTTTTGCTCCTTTTTCTTGCAACAAGGACCTAAGGAGCAGCACACCGCTACTAAATGCATTAGCTGACTTGTAGGGCAAAAGCATTCTTCCCCTTTCTTGATACTACTAAAGCTGGTTGATTTACCCTCTGTTGCCCACCTCAACAAAAAAAAAGCAAATAGCAGAAGAGTAATTTAAAGTTTTCACCTCCCCATAAGATGTAGCTTTTTGAGCAGTGTGACCTTATGCACACCACCATATGTACTAGGGTACCCAGGCACAATGAGAAACTGAAGGGCAGTGTATCAAGACTCTCTTTGAGGTCTCTTTATTTTGAGGGTTTATGTCAAACTCAATCACTGAAACTACTCCATTTTTAATGGGATTTTCCATCTTTAGCATAGCAAATGGTGACAGTATTCTTCAAGATAGAGTAACAGATTAATGTATAGTTATGCAGGAATAATAGCATTAAATAGTGCTGTCTGGTGCAAGCCCCTTATCCCTCCCCCAATTAAAAAACAGCAAAACCCCTCTAGTAATACACATCCTGCTTGTGACTGATCACATTTGTCATTTGAAACATTGCTTCAGGGGGTCTTTGAGTCACTTAAAGGGTCATTTGTAGACAGAGAAAGAAAGATATAAACTGTAGCTATCCGTTCTATCAGCAGATTTCATTGTTCAGTTTTGCTGCTCTTCTAGCCACAAAACTCAAGCAGCATTTCTAAACTGCCATCATTCAGAGAATTCCTTTCAGTGAAGTAACACCTCCATAATTCAGTTACCTGTTAGTTGAGAAATTAGTTAAATGTGGACTGAACTGCAAAGATGTAGCTTGTACTTCACAAAACTGTATTTTAATCAGCAGCAGTCCACCCACTGTACACACTCAGGAGGAGGTACGGAACAAATTTATGCTCATAACTTTGAATGAAATAGAACAGTTATGAGACCAAAAATTCATTTTTCCCCCAGAGAGTACACATTTCCACTTTAAGCATATTTCGCCTAGTTTACTTGCAAATATTCAAATAAAAAAAAAGTATCTAAATGGAGATGTATTCCTAGAATTTCAATTTGCTGAGTTTATGCAGATAAATGATGAATATCTGAAAAGCATTAACTAGAGCTGTTTCAGAAAGCAAGAAGGAACAATTCAGTATAGCACCCTCTGAAACTGTGTTCTTTCCTTCTCTTATCCATCTTTTGCTGAGTTTCCTTGTTTCCAATTCTTTATACTCATTGTTCATTACACTTCAAATAATGCTTATTTGAAATTTCTTCTTTCTGCAGAAAATATTCTGCAATGCCTCCATTCCATTCTGACCATCTGAAAAACTTAAACATATGCATATGTTTAAATCTTTTATTACTCTACTGCAATGTTTGGCCTTACTCCTTGTTGCACTCTCCCACTTTATGCCAGTTTTAACGTACTGATGCAGTGGCTCTGGCTAAAAAGTGACCTTGCACGAATAAATTCATCATGACCTGTTGTTCTGAGGAGCTGAACATTCACCTCTGATAAACAATAAACTCTTCTTCTTCTGTTGCAAACATCAGTTTATTAGCCTGGGCTCTACTGTCTTTTCTTCAATCCCACTTCCTGCTGCTCAGTAGCCAAAGCAGCAGCATTAAGCAAAGCATTTCAGACTCTTCTCTGCAAATCTCTGGTTCCCACAACAGTAAAAGCTGATGAAAAGGTGCAATCATCCACTGAACAGCAGACCACCTACAAGGAGTGCCTCTTTGGTTCTGCAGTATAGGTTATTTATGTATCTTCTCTCTTTCCACCTGGAATTCAAGAGAGTGTTAGGCATCCAAGAGCTTAAATTCAAGCGACTTCTAAAAGACTTCTAATCTTAAGGGTTTAAACCACTTTAAAACAAGGACTTCAGGAAGCCAATCATACGGACATTTCTGAAAATATGATTCTACATTAATTTTGTTCTCTTTGTTCTCTTGTCTGTTTCTGAACTCTTTTTAAAAAAAAAAAAAAAAAGAGAGAAAGTGTTACCATGTCTGTGCACTCTCCCTGTGTAACTGACTATCTTTTTTCTGTGATGGTTTCATGTTTCCTTGCTGTTCATTTATATTTTTATTATTTTCCCAAATACCTCCTCTTTACAAGGAGGCATTCTTTGCTCTTGCCTACGGTGATGCTGCTGTGGGCTTCTCATTCCATGTGTATTTGCCATTTACTCCACATATCTAGTAAGAAACAGATTTTTTTGATGCAGTTGCCCTGCAGGCTGTGATATGTGAGGATGCAGGAAGCAGATGAGGCAAAAGGAAGACATGCCTGGACTTTTTCACTGGTCTGAGTGCACAGAACTCCTTGGAGTTCCATGTATTAAAATCTTATGCCTTGCATTTGCATCCATGTGGACGAATTTTTAATATCTCAAAATTTGGAAGACAGATGATCTTTAATATTGTTAAATACCTCATTTTTCATTATGAATTAAAACCATTTATATGAATTATATTTGAAAAGAGTTAAGCATGTATGTTTCAATACAACAAACTATTTAAATATCCATTTGAAATATCTTGTTGGATGAAAGCTATTTGTGAAAAGAAAACTCATTATTTGGAAAAAAGTCTTTATTAAACATTTACAATATTCAACAGCAGAAAACTCAAGCGATGTATATGCAATTATAAAATGTCTTCAGAGTGTTATGGCAGGAATCTCAGACATGAGACATGGTGAAACCAATTACATTTACATTGAAGTTCAAAATATATACTTTTATCCATTACTGTATTTCTCAAAGATTTATTTAGAAAAAGGTTTACTATCAATGTCTCTTATCGCAGTTAAAAAAAAAAAATCCTTCCAAAGATTCAATCACAAAAAAAAAAAAAAAAAAAAAAAAAAAAAAAAAAAAAAAAAAAAAAAAAAAAAGAATTGCCTTCCATGTGAACCCTAACTTCTGAAATCATTTGGATGCCTCCAGTGTCTAAAGTTTTAGAATAACCAATCAGTAAGTTATTGTCATTATTCACTGTTTTTCTCTTATGCAGCTACTGAGATTCAGGCAAGCTTTCATAAGCCAATACTGCTCTTTCATAAACTGCTTGTTCCATTTCCCTGCTTTGGAAAGGTAATATCCACTAACCACATTTAATATTGGCTCTCCCCATAAACTGATCAATAAACAACGTAATCTCCAGGTTTATGAGATTTACAACTAGTGCAAATTTTTAGAGATTCAAAAAATTATCTGCAGATATTTAAATGAAATTTTAAACAAGAAATTGTATAATCTACTTTACAACCCTGAAAAATTAAAAATGTCATCTACTATCAAAATAATAATCTACTTACAAGTATTTACATCTTGCTTCTGAACTCCCTTAAAAAACAGCTGTTGTAAATATTAAGTGTTTTTGCTCTGATAGGAGGCATTTGACTTGACAGGAATTTTCTACATTAATTATCATTACAGAAACATGTCTTGAATTTGTGTAAAATACTTCTGAATGCAAAATGAAACCACAGAGTATTACTTTCTACTCTGGTAGTATTTTAAGCCATGGTATTACTATATTAGTTTGCTATCTCCAAATTTAGTAATGTAATCTGATTATGCAAGACAAAACACAGATCTGGGCAGTATAATCTGACAGTAAATTTAGAAAAGTGTATGAGTCTTTGAAAATAGACCCAGTTAATAAGTATGCTAACAATCTTTGGTCCCTTTTAGGGACACTTTAACATTTCTAAAAATGGACAACATCCCTCTCATGTTACTGTTCTCAGCCAGCTTATGTTTACACAAACTAGTGTGAGAGAACAGAAGTTTACTGACGAGCTCCTTCTCCCCATTTCTGCTGAAATCATTTATTTTAACACAGAAATGAACAAAGCAAAAGTATTCCGACTACAGAGTCAGTGTAGAGTAATCTCATCACCAGTTTAGAGTAACCTGGATAACAGCTGGATACTAAACTACTTCCATCAGCCTGAGCCAAGCAGCTTCCAATGAAAAGCTGACCACCTCCACTTGCACTCAGCTCACAAGCCTGCATGTCAGGCAAGTAGTAAACACACTGAAGCGTAATTTCTATTCATTTTAACATACAAAAACTTGAATTATGAAGAACGGAACACTTCATTTTTTTTAATGCAGTCTCTATGATCCAACTGAAATTGGACCAGTACTGTATGACTTATTAGCAAGACATCACTATACAACATCTTCAGCAACTGTAGTGTCAAAAATTTGGTAATAAACTTGATGTTTCATTCCATCTGTGATGTTATAGGACTTGATGAAGCATTCCAGCCATGGCAAGTCATCTATAAACCAAAACCAAGTTATTTTTTAATATTCATTTCTAACTTTTATAGGAGAGAAGTAGAACATGAGCAGGATCTTAGCTAGGTAATCTAAACATACACAACAGTTAACTGGAAGAAAAATGAATTACTCATTTTGAAATTAAAATTCAGAACTAGCATTCCAATTTGTATTTTAAAGGTTCCTGCACCATTTGAAATTGTGTTCAGTGACAATTAACTTCCCAAACAACCCCCAAACTTGGTAGCAGTAGTTGTTTTACAATATAGCATATATAAAGACTTTCTAATAATAAAACTGGTCTCAGTGACATGCTCATGTATTATATATATATTGTGTAAATCCCACAAATCTGCTTGTTCAGGTAAATTCTGTGTTAATTCAATCCTGAGTGTGTTCCCCTAATACTATCTTCAAAAAGATACAGAAAATATTCACCTCAAAGAGTAAAGCTTTTCAATGGCTTTCTGTGTTTCTAAAAGTGTGTGCCCAACACTGAGCTATGAATGGCTAAAATCATTAAAGGGGTTGCAGTGGATCTCATAGTATCCTGTCAATTATCAAATGGAGAAAGTTTGCTCTAATTATTAAACAAAAAAAGTTCTCAGATGTTTCCCCCAGAATCTACAGCTTGGAACGGGAAGTGAAGAAGTATTCTTTGCAGACATACAAATACCAATATTAAAATAAATGGATCCTGCATACACTCATGGAACTGAGCTGACTACAGGAAACCCCACAATCACTCTGTTATAGTGGCTGCTGGGCTTTTGATCTTCAGAGGTGTTAGTGATTTCAGAACATCAAAACCTTTCTTCTTCTTCTTTTTTTTTTTTTTTAAAGAATCTCCTGACTGATTGTCAAATACGCTCTCCATACAACTTTATCATATTCATACATTCTTCTTTTTCTGCTTCATCCCGTAATGGAACTATCATGCTGTATTTGTGACAGCACATTTATTTCCAGTGTAGTAAAATGTCACAAACAGGGAGACAGAAGTTCAGTGCAAGAACATGGATTCCTCTCACATATTTCCTTATAAGAAGTCCTCTCTGAACACTTTTAACACAGGGACTACGGATGGACAGGTAAGACTGTCCAACCTATTGTGTTCTTTGTTCTGTATAAAGAATGCTTACAAGGCTACAGAAGTGACACTCTGACCTTTCTCATGGAAGTTCTTTGATTTAAGTTGCCTTCACTATTGTTCACTCATTGCAATATTGATAGGAGTCCTACTGTAGCTCATAGCTGCCCACTGATAGATTTGTTTATTTATTTATTTTACCATAAGGCTCAGCAGACCTAAACAATGGTGCCAAAAAGGTATCTCTAAGCAGTATATATGAGAACTCACACTACAGAACTACTAATGATGAACTACCAGTAGTTTTACGACAACAGACTAAGTAAAATATTGGTGCTGGTGTCCCCTTATTGGAGATTTCCTGACATTTCCAATGAAAAAACCTCAGATTTAAATGCTGCTATTCTATCTCTGCTCACTTTTGTCAGAAGGATTATTAATATTGTCTTGGAAGTATGGACTGACAACTGTGTATTTATCGTGTGAAAATTTTATATTAGCTACACTTGCACTACCCCAGGTTCAGTTGTAGTACTTCTGGGAAACTGCATTCTGATAAGCCTCAGAGCACTTAGACGTGGATTAAAATAAAAGGCAAAATAAAAGGCAAAACAAAAGGTAACAATGAAAGAATGGTCCTGTTGGCTTTTCCACCCTTATACCTCTCAGAATCACACCCAAAAAAAAAAAAAAAAAAAGTGTGGGGGGGAATAATTTAGATGACTTCTTTCCAAGTCCAAAGAAGTGCAAGGTCCTGATTAAGCCAAATCCATTTAGAATCAACTATAAACAAGCAAGGCAGAAAATGAGCTACAATGAAGAACCAAGTCAAATTCCAGCCTTCAGTGAATACTCCCTGAGCTCCAACTGACTTCAGTGAAAGCTATATGTTGGGAGAATGTAAGGGAGAGGAAGAACTGATAAACAAAGAAAGATCTATTATCTATTTTATGGGCCACTTTTTTAAGGTAGGGTAAAGAAAGATTCTGGTGTGGGTGGGTCACTGACAGCCATGTGCTTTGAGAGAGTACGCTCCTGAAGTCAGAGCTATGGCAGAGACGTATAGATAACCCTGGAGGTGTGTGGTGTGTGTAGAGCTACTTTCTGCCATAGTAGAAATACTGCAGGAAAACCTTTGCGATTGGATTTGAATGGAAACTTTTTGCCCACTTTCCATGGATATTTCCTGTAGCAAGGGATGCTCTACATCAGCATGTGCATTCAACAGCAGAAACTCAGCCAAAGCATGTGGCATAAGCTGAATTCCCTTTCAGTTTTCACTAATGTGCTGTGACATTCAGTACAGAGGTGTTCTGGTTAACTTCCACATGAATACAAATGACATGTTCATGCCTGCCTAGACATGAATGTATTCACACATCACTGCATGCTATATCAGAATTTACTGAACCATTACTTTTCTTTCTCAAAAGGGACTTTTACAATTACAGAAATGTATGAACACTAATTAATCAGAACTCCCCTCATAGACTGATGCATTTCTTAGTTCTGAGTTTTACCCATGCATAAGTTGAATCCTAAGACTATGCATATGTAATAGCAGATTGAAGGACCCATTTCCTTCCCATCCCTCTTTAAAATAATGATAAGCTAACCTAGTTTTCTTCCTGGAGGACAGAGTGTATTCATGGTCATCTGCATCTTTTGCTGAAGAAAATTATTAGTTAAGATTTCAGAGGCAGGAATTTGGAAAAACTTTTCCTGGAAGAGAACAGAAAAATCTGAGTGTTGGAGGAAGGGTAAGAAATCATTAGCCAGAACCCTGAATGCATATGCTTTTATCATTTAAGGAACCTAAAATTATCCAGATATTTAACACAACAGAATAAATATAAGATTTTTAAAACTATTCAGATACAGAAATAAAACCTGTCTGAATAAATTAAGAGTCTGTATTTCAGTATCCCTGAGTATTCAGGGACTATAGCTAACCAGAAAGCATAGTATGCTACTAAAACACCTACACACATAGGTCTGTATATATAACTGGCAGATATTCCTCATAAACCTCCATAACCAGACAATGTTATGGTGGAAGAGAATTAGTCAGTCCTCCTCAGCAGTCCCTTACTGGAGTGAGCAGAACACTTGAGGAACAAAGTCATTCAATAACAAGGGGGCATTGGAACCTGTCTTCATGCAAGTGCACTCCCTTAGTTTTTCATTTTTTTGATAGTTTTAGAAACTACAGAGAAAAGCTTATACTGTGAGATACATTTCTGAATGGAAGAGTAAATTAAAGGATAGAATAATGAAATGTTATATACACATTTATGTGTATTTTAAACCTATATACAGTAACATGACTGACAAAACTCCAATTTTCTCCAAGTTTGTTAGCTAATTTTGAGTCTCTCAAGTCTAATTGTTTTATTTCCCAAACCGAGCTCAGTCTCTCAATATTACTACATTAAACAGCTAAATTATAGTTTTTGATGGCATTTTCTGCTAATTTTTCTTCTTACTTCTCAAATTCTTCTTCACCCATTTCTAACTATATAACTTTTCAACTTTTCCCTTCAATGACTACATAAAGAAACAAAAGAAAAGAACAGAGTTTTCTTATAAAAGTGTGACTGGAAGCTAGAGTGAAGTTGCACTTCAAAGCACCCCAGTTCCTTCTCAAGCGGTGCTAAAGGACCTGAGCTTAGGCTTGGAAAGTATTGGCTTGTCTTTGAAGTACCACCAGCAGGAATGCTGGCAACTGGCACTTCAATAGAAGTTGTTTTTTCTTTTTCCTGCAGCTCAGCTGTAGCACTGAGTAGTACCTGATAAGAATCTGGGCTACTTTGAAGTATAGATTTCTGGAATTCTGAATCAAGAGATGGCTTAACATCTTTTCCCCCACCACCCTTTTGCGGTTTAGTTTCTCTAAATAAAAGGAAAAGCTACAGCAGAAGAACAAGATGACTAGCTGAAGCAGGGTTCATAGTCTTGGACTTCCTTTGCTGCTTATACATTGTAGTTTAAGAAAAAAACACTTATATGTTTTCCATTATTATTGTTACTTAAAGTGTTAAAACTAAAACCAGGAAAAACAGTGCCTTGTTTTCCCAAAGTCGTTTAGTATAACGGTGAAAATATGCATTAAATAGTGTTGGTGCAGGGGAAAAAATTCCACAAAATTGTTACTCTGTCCCATTTTGGAGAAAGTTTTAACTCTGAAGTGTCACTACACTGATTAATTTCCCCTTGGGAAGATGTACTACTC
This sequence comes from Apteryx rowi, assembly GCF_003343035.1. Lineage (NCBI taxonomy): Eukaryota > Metazoa > Chordata > Aves > Apterygiformes > Apterygidae > Apteryx > Apteryx rowi. The sequence continues at coordinate 895,504 of NW_020448864.1, read as the reverse complement.
CAAACATATGTTCTGAGATTCTGATATTCCCACCTGTAAATTGCTGGAACAAGAAAACACAACAAATGCACTTATATAATGACAAAGTTGCAACATAATACTAATTTATTTTAGATTATAATTCTCTTTACCACTCTTCTCACCTTGATTGTTTTTTTCTTTTCAAGATGGTCAATACACCAGCTCAAAAGTTAGGCTAATAACTGAAATGTGTGTGTGCATGGTGTGTGTGTAAATAACCCAGCAAAGGACATACCATATTTCTGCATACAAAAATACATTTGAAAGAGCAAAAGAATGAAGCAAAGGAGCAAAGGAGAAAGGAGAAAAGTTATCTTTCTCACTGACATGAACATTTGATATTTTGTATATTTGAAGATACACACACACACATATATATAAATAACAGTACTTTACATTAACATTACCCTTTATAATCATTTAATCACCCTCAGCTTCCAATGAGATATGACATCATTCATCTTTGTAGTCAGGAAACTAAGAAATTGAGCCAGAGATCAACCTACACATATAAGGTCAGAAAGAGTAAATCTGTAACCACACACTAAAATCTGTAATGGAATTAGGAAAGAGTGCAAACTCTTTAAGGCTGATGCTAGATGAATATAACTCATCTTTTGCCCTAGACTGGATATGTAGGAAGCAATGATCACCTCCCGTCAGTCAGAAATCCTCTACCCTCAGCATTACAAAATATCTTACAGAAATCATCTTTGTGCATAGATTGCTAATCTAATAAGAAAGTTTTTAAATTAGTGTAAAAGGAAAGAAATAACAACAAATTACGAAGTAGAAACAAATAGTAGTTATCAGTAGTTTACTGATAAACTGGGAGAATGTCCGAAGAGGATTATGCAGCAGATTGCAGACTGTCCTAGGTCTTGGTGCTTTTCAGGATCTTCATTAGTGACGTGTCTGAACGAATAGTGAATAGGCCCACTATATCTACAGACAAAACAAAGCTTGGGGAACTTCAAGTATACTGGAGAAAAGAATTAGAATTAATGATTTTGACAAACTGGAGAGGTGTTATGACAAAAAAAGAATGTTTTCCACTGGACACATGTATAAGATGCTGCATTTAAGCAAGCCTAATCAACTGCTCAATAAAGAATGAGGAAAAATTTCTTAAAGCCAAGGTTCTGAGAGATGAAGGGGTTGTAACAACTATGCAACAGTAAGCAAAAAAATAAATCAGCACCATACTGAGTTACAAACATGGAAGCATTATCTGGCAATGCCTCAAGCAAGGGTACTGGTTTAGCCCTTCAAGGAAGATGAGGACCATCTTGGGAGAACCCAGAACAACAGTGAGGATGATCAGAGTTTATAAAACACTGTTCATAAAAGAAGATGGAAAGAATTGTGGGTTGTTTAGTCTTAAGTAGAGAAGATTACTAAACAATGTGCAGTGACAGGCAAATCATCTGTTCTTCAGTGTCTCAGATAGTAGGAATGATCTTAAGTTGTTTCAGGAAAGACTGAGGATAGGTTAATTATAAGGGCTGCAAAGTAATGCAATAAACTACCTTTTGAATCAAAGACAAATATCTGTATAATCCTGCTTAGGATCAGGGTTCTACCCCAATGATCCTATGAAACAAAAAGCATGAATTACTGAATGGATACCTAAAACTAGAAACTATGAGTTAAGAGAGAAGTCATGAGATTTTGAACTAATCCAGAAGTATCCAGTTTCCGAATAAATTCTGAAACACTCCCATCATTCACACAGCATTCAGGCTGCATAATTTAACATAGCTAACAAAAGAGAAATTCAGCCATGGAAAAGCAAAAAAGCCTCTAGAAACATGGAATGATCTACAAGTTTCAGTTTTGTCTTTATATTTTGATATGTTATACTCTTGTATTTTATTGAAAAATTCATAAAAATGACATTCTCTACATCTTCACCAATAGATAGCACTAATAACATTATAACCATTATATCTGCCCCTATAAAAACACTGCAAAGAACACAGAATGAATACTTCTGTAGATATGTTTGCTATTTTAAAAACAAACAAAATCTCAAACCCATATAATCCATATAGTCTCCCTTTATCCAGTTTACTTACATAATCAAAAAGGTATGCATTTAGTGCTCCTGTTCCATCAACTAGTGTAAACTTCATAATAAAAACATACTGGAGTGGCACAATACCTAAAACTGAAAAAAAAAAAAAAAATCTGCTTCATATAAGTGAATATGCACAACAAACCATAACTGACAATATCCCTCCTGTAATGGTAACTTACTTTAAACTTTGTAATTAAAAGTATAAATTAATAGACCAAAACTAGAGGATCTAAACATCAAAATGTGGTTCATATTTTGAGTGCACATTGCAATTTGCTCACAAAGACTTTTTTTTTTTTTTTTAAACAGATGAGACTATGAAAACACAGAAAGATTTTTTTTTAAGGGCCTATTTTCATCCTTGTAAAAGAAATACTAATGTTTGCTTAAATCCTACCCTTTTGATAGGAATCTTCTATTCCTGGTATCTTAGCCATAGAAGGTTAAAGGAGACTTGCCCTTAACGCAGTGATAATAACATAGTATTCCATCTGAAATGTATATTCCGAAGAAAACAGTTTGTTTCATATGATGTAGTAAAATCTACCAGGCAAAGCCTTATCCAGAAAAGGGAGGAGATTTTTGCCGGCTCTGAAAATAATCCAGCATAAATACCTGACTATATTCATTCTGTCACTGGTAGCAATAACTGTCATCCAGCAAACAAAGTTCTTAAAGATACAAAGTTACTGCAACTCCACATCAATCTTTTCTAGGTACATTTATTTGAATTTGCTTGTCATTCTATTCAGCTATTCTGATATACTTGCAGACTATCATTTAGTCTGAAAATATCACTCAAAAGAATAAAATACGTAAGCTAATTTTAATGTCGGAAACCATTGATTAATTTTTTGTTTTGAGGATTAAATGCCAAATGTAGGTACTGCAACACTGTCAGTTATATATTCTGCTACATTTATTAATATAATTGTGTCAGTTTATAAAAGAAAAAAATATTCAAGCAATCCAATGGTTCTCCTAAAGTCATTACCAAACTTAGATACTGCTAGATATTCCAACATGTTATATTAGAACATGAACTGATAAACATGATGGCATTCAGTAATTTTTTCCTTAATATGTAAACTAGTACCAAAGTTTCGAGCTCCATTTTCCCTCCATCAATTGAACATGCTCACTAAATAAAGCAACACAAGGAATGCACAAAGCAAAACTTTGGTATAAGCCCTTTTATTTGAATATCACTTCTTTCAGATTCTTTACAATATGCTTTGTATTGATAAGGCTTACAGAAGATAAAAGTCTAACTAGTACTCGTGGTTAAATAAGATTCTCTTTACTTCAAGTTTTAAAAACTGCATCTTCAAAAAGAAAGGCATGGCTCTTGCTTATGGTGCTGCATTCATGTGCACAGTTTAGAAACGACATCTGTATTGATGCAACAAAAGATTCATTACATCTGTGCTATGGTGCTTGTTACTAGTGACACCTACTGAAAAAGAAATTTTTCTACACACAAAATACTTTAAATCATATTACAATTATTTCAAAAGTAATTATGTAATTTTAACCTGCAAAAGGTGAATATATTTTACAGCTTCATACTCAATTATAACCTCAACTTAAAAGCATTCAGTACCAAATTGCAGCCCAGAAATGAAACTATTTTGTAATATACACTTAAGAATCAAGGCACAAAAATATTTTGGGACACAGTCCTGTCAGCTAACCTTGTGCTATTTCAGTCGGTTCCCAGGATGGTCGTTGTTCTGCTGCAAGGGAACTTAGACTCTTGATAGTCTTTGGAGTTGAACACTGCTTGCACCTAGCATTTAAAACAAGATACTGAGACTACTCAAACACTTAAGTGCTTATACTAGTAGTATTCTGCATAGAAAAAAATCATTCAGGTTTCCTTACTCAATGGGAGTAAAAAAAAAGTATCTATACTGCTGTTTAAAAGAACTATTTTTAAGCACACAGAAGTCTTAGACCACAAAAATCCTAATGCTGCTTATGAATCATCACTAAAGAAATAAATCATTTTGGTCTGGAAAAGACTACCTCACAGAATAGAAAGGAAGACAACTGTACATCAGTACATGGCTAAACACATGTATGTCGACACTTTATTTAACAATACACACAACATATCACTTTGTAATAGTGGCAACATATGAAGTTGTAGTATGCACTAAAACACAGCAGCATTAGTAGAGAAATTTGGCTTTATCTACATCCAAACATATTTTAAGCACTAGTTATTAAAACTACCTTTTCTTTTTATCACTGGAGTATTTATGTATGACTATAAACTTTATACAATGTAAGATAGTAAGTAAATGCCTCAAGCAGATAAAAATATCAGAAGAGCTGTTTTCAAAGTTGCTTTCATTTGCCTCAGGAAACAAAATTACAACACCACCATTTTTTCCAAAGTAAGCTTCTGTGCCAGTATATCACAGTTAGAATTTTAAATAGACATTTATTGTCTTTTAGAATTACAAGCAAAGCAGGTCATATAAAAATCAGTAGCCCTAATTGTACTCTCAAGTGATATAAAACCAAAAACAAACATACAAAGCTTGGCTTTAGATTCTGTTGGTTTTTTTTTTAAATTTATTTATACATAAATATAAAACTTCAAGGCAAATCATCATGTCATTTAAGTACCTATTTAGACTATCTGATAGAATACACCAAAGTAATAATAACAAGTTTTAAATAGATCACTAACAAATCCACATTAGAGATTCAAGCTCATTCTTAGAGCAAAAATAACTTTGATTTTAGTTCTACTATACAAAATCTTTTTTTAAACTTTGCTAAATATATGGAACTGGTAAAAAAGTATGCAGAACAAGGTTCTGAAGTCCCAATATACTTTTCAGGTTCCTTCCTAAATTTCCCGTCCTATAAAGAGCTATTCTATTCATGGAATATCATATGGAGCACTGGCTTTTACAATACAGCCATTTAAACAGGGAACCATCTCTGAAGATGAATTGTGAGTAGTTGGGGAAATACATGCGTTATGAAAGTGCAAGGGGAAATACATTGTCCTGGTGAAGATCCACTCCTAGTAGGAATCCCCATATATTGCCTTTATTTCAAAAAGCTGTAGGCAGCCATATCTGGAAAGGTCAAGACAATATATGACAAACAGAAATACTTATCTGTAATTCATTTTCTCAGGAGCTTATGGAAGGCTTTAGGGTTCAAGTAAGATATGCAATATAGTGCTGCACAGAAAAAAATTTTACTGCCTACAGGACTGGAAGCAGTGCAATAAAGTGCTGTGCTTGAACTAATTAGAACTGTGGAGAGGGAGGAATCCATAGCTTGCCTGAAGTAGTTTGGTAACTGCATGCTGCTGTGCCGTACTGGGAAAACATACTGCTGCCAGCTCTCAATGAGCAGGAATTTCTAATATGGTGCATGCACAGGTAGGTCTGGCATCTGTGCTGTGCCGTGCAATCATATTCCACAGCTCTGGAAATTCGGACTTCAGGTTCCCTCCCCCCCTTACCTTAGTGTTTTTTGGTTTTTTTTTTTTTTTGTTTGTTTTGTTTTTACAGTGACTGGCATCCACAAATAGGTTAGGCATTTTGCAGTGTTGTGGATCTCAATAAATAAATAAAAAGAAAAGATCGTCTTTCTTTCAAAATCTCATCTTTCTTTCAAAACCCAAGTTTTTCTCACCTCTAGGAACGAGGGAGAGAATGACATTTGGATTGATACCCTGAAACCATTTTGTGGGCCTCTATTTAAACATTAACCTGTGTCCAAGACTGGTTTACACTTTACAAGGATGAAATGTTTCAGTTTTAGTCTAAAGAATAAGACCATCTGTACAGAAAATGGAATATCTGGACTAAAAGCAAGAGATTTAGGCTTTTTGTAACCTAAAAAAACCTCATAACCACATTCTGTCATTACAGTATAATGCCCTAACCACAGACCATAGGCAAGGCTGAAACTGGGGTGCTGCATAATTAAGGGTGTAAGACATATAAAAGCAAGTGACCAAGATAAAGCCTAACTGAAGTCCAGCCACGAGGATACTTTGATATGAGGCAGTAGTCTGACATTTCATCCCTGCTCTTACTATTGCTCATCACTGTATGTATTTTGCATTAAAGAATCTTTGGATTAGTTATCCCTTGAGTACTGTTGTTTGAATTATTGAAGGAAATGATCTCTATCCAGTACTGAAACTTCTACAATATAAACAAATACTTTTAACCTACCCATAATATTTTACACTCCCCTGTAAAAGAAATGGAGCTGAAAGATCTAATAATTCAAGATCATCTTCAGTGGATCTCACAGGAATAACACATTTAAATCTTCTTGAAAGCTTCCAGACTTCTTTTAGTGTTCCACCTATTAAAAACAGAAAAATGTTTTCTTAAGCTGTATTCAAGAGTAAATTGAACACATTGCATTTCTTGGCTACCTGAATGGCAATTTCAGGGCCTCCAATAACAAAAATTATGAGATACATTATAGAAAACTGAAAAAACAATCCTTCACTTTGACTCTAACTCAACGACAGAATTAATATAGAATTAAGATGGCCATTTATCATAGCAGATATTTTAATATCTTTCTGATAGTTATCATTGTTATCATGAAGTATATTTAATTAGTATCACTTTAATACCATATTTAATATGATTTTAATAGTTGTTTTCTTTCTTGGAAAAAAAACCCTTGGAAAAAAATTCAAGAAAGAATACAGTGATTTTGTGCAATTGCTCCTAAGGAACTGTTATTCCAACCCTTAAGAGGCATTAAACAATTTTTAACCAACACTTAAGAAAAAGTGACATTATAATTAACACTAAATGCAGGAGTATAAACTTGATCTGAATTTGAGTGCTACTAATTTGGAGCCATGTTTTGGAGCCATGAATACAGCAGAAATATTAAGACTGGAACCATGTGATTTTCCAATTCTAATGACAGGAAAAAGATCTTTAAAATTTATTATAGATCATGGATCTATAATAAATATAAGTTACCATGTCTTCAACCTCTGTTGTATGGACTGCAGAACTGATTCTATAATCTTTTTGACATTTGACCAATTCAGTGGAAATGTAATAAATTTATTAGTATACAGAGAACAGTTTTTGGTTGGAAATAACAACTTGATAAAAATATATGATTTAATCAGCTCATGAACAACAGATAATAGGAAAAAAAAAAGTGAGGAAACTGTTTTAAAATAAATATTTTCTACGATGACAGCATTGCTTACCACTAGCTATAATTAAGATCTTTCAAAGACTTTATAACAGTATGGCACTGGGCTGTAAAATGTATTATACTTATTCATTACTTGTATTGCAGAAACAACCAGAGAAGAAAATGAAATCAATAAAGCTGCATTATCACTGGTGATGTAAAAACACACTATTGTGAAACCTCCTCAATAAATTTACCTCCTAATGATTAAAAAAATAACAAGAAAACAAACAAACGAAAATGGACAGAGGTTTGAAATGCCTTCTCAAAAGGTCAGAAAACAAAGGTCCTCCAAGGCCAGTGACACTGTTAAAGCCTCTCAAATACATCCGAAATCTCATTTAAGGGATTTAAAAACAAAATTCAAGGTAGCCTTAACTATAGCATTTCTAAGAGACCTCTGGAATTTCAACGTATTCACAAAACAAAGTTGCACCTAGAGAACGTATTCTGGCTCCCAAGAGATCAGTGTAAAACATACAGAATTATCAGTGGTTAACAATGATATGAATCACAGGAATTTCATGTATAAAAAAATGAAGATATGCAATGAGCATTACTCTACTTGTTAACTGTGACATTTCCTTACTCTTCAGTACAAGTCATCTGTAGCAACAGTTATGGCTTCCCCTCATCCCTTCGTGTACGGTCACCTAAAAATTCTGTCCTTTATCCAACTCCTTCCTCAATTTCAGCCCTACAAATGCCAAACATTCCAAAAGAACTTCTTTTTCCAGCATAATGACTATGGGAAAGAATACAGTCTTGGATTGTACAAGAGCAAATTGCTTGTATTTAACAAACAAGAGTAGAATCTAGATCACGTCCACCTAATAATTGCCATAATGCATTGCCCTTTGAGGGTTGTTTATATCTGGAAAAATGCTGGGAAGATTTCTAGGGAGGCTTCGAAATCTCCACTTTCAAGAACTAATCATTGTTTTGGAAAAAAAAAAGAGCCAAAACACTGGTTTCTAAATCTCTAAAGCTCTTTCAGTATATGGAAGAATTGTGATTATTCCTTTTCCTTGTGCTCCAACATGGACCACACACATCCACACAAACACATACTTAGTTGTGGGAAGTTAAAATCTGAAAAAAGATTTACTAAGTTATGTTGTTTAATTATTTTAGGAGAAAAGAGTAGACATAGGAGTTCTTTTTCTTTTGTTTTCATAAAAATAAGGTTAGATTGCAATCTAATTTGGAATATGTCAGAAATAAGGCAGCTATCAGAACCAGTCAAATAAAAAATAGCAGAAAACAGAAGGGGTTTTCTCACTGAGCCTCACGCAAAAGACCAACCGACTCACTTTTGCTTATTCACACCAGTGCTTGAGTACCATTGAGGACCTTGTTTTAAACTCAATAAATATACGCAAATAATACCATTTTAATCTCATTCTATTCAAAACATTCCTTATTTGTATTCTTGCTTAAACTGCTTTGTTTAAAGTTCAGTGGCTATTTCTCTTGCCTGAGGCAAATCTGACCAAAAAAAGAAAATAAATGCTGTGAGAAGCTTTATTTATCTGAAACAACACTGACATCCAGAGGCTGACAAAGTTAATTGTAGCCTTGCATTACCAAAGGCCCTCCAAACCTTTTCTGTGTCAATACTAAAAATATTTTTTAGAACATTCCAACCAGATTCCAAATGAGAACTGAAAATCAATAAGCACAGCTGGAAAACAACATACTCAGATTTGAATTTTAACAGAACCAACAATAGAACCTTAACGTTTTAGGCCATTGTAGACGACCTTCCTCTGTTCACACAACAAAGTTCCAGCTGAGTCTTTCTTTTCTTTGAAGATGCCTTTATGATCAACACTATTTGCACTGAACGTAAATCAGAATGGACTCTGTGCCATAGGAAGTGGTATATTTGTAGTTATTTATCTTACCTTCTGTATTTTATTTATCTTACCTTCTATCATAAGCAAAGTTTCTTCAGGCTCTTGAAGCATTTCATCATGCTTTACAAAATGAATAGCTATTTTTCTTTGTTTCTGATCTTGTGTAGTCCACATTACAGAATCATACCAGGATGTATTGCGTAATTCTGGATTTGGGGCAGTAGCTGCAGCATCTTGTAAAATTAAGTCAAAGTCATCTCCATTTGGAACTTCTTTCCTAAAACCATTTCCAAAATGAGTAAGTAAATAATAACAGCTTCTCCTTAGGCAACCTAGCAATAAAGGTGGCAGAATTCTGGATAAATACTAAAATATAGTCATGAAAATTAAAGCATATACAGAAAAAATAACTTTTCTTTGCTGATCTTTGTTGTATCAGTATATGTATTTAGGGTTGTATACCTCATATGTAGAAGTGCTATGTAAATTAAATCAAGACAATTCAGCTCCATGTTAGTAGACATGCTAAGTAATCTAATCTTACCTGGGAGCAGAGACAGCCTAATAGCTTCATCCACACATATGTAAATCAATGAAAAACAAATCAGTTTCATGGGATTTCAGATGGGCCTTAAAAAGGCCACACAACTGCACACCACTTTATTAGAGTGGAAAGGCTATATAAGCCCATATAGCTTCAAGTTTTATGTTCTAGACTATTTTATTTTGCACATTATGAAAAAAAAAAGGTCAGGAGCAGGATAGCTTCACACATGGACTGTAAAGGGAAAACCTGCAACTCTGCATCACACAGTCTCTTTCCTGTCCTGGTAGAGTATGACAACAATGCATTTCCAGTTGTCTCCTCCCCAGAGGAGCAACGCAGGCCATCCAAATTTTATGAATATTATCAGCAGCAGGCAAAGAGCCAGTGGTAGGCACAAAGTGTTTTAGAACACTTTCTCCTATGCAAGACAGCCCTGCAGGATTCAGGTGGGATATGAACTGTGACAAAAAGCAGGATAATGGAAAAAAAAGCCAAAGCTTGGGCTACTTCATAAAACACCGAAATAAAGTAGGTGGCAAGTTTTGGAGTGGACTTAAAGAGGAAATAACAGTTCCTGCAGCTTATTTTGAAAATCTCTCTTTCAGCCCTCAAAACAGCTACTTTTACCAGTGAATAGGATAATTCCTGCCTATGAAATCAAACTCGAATATTCTTCTGCTCGAACTGCAAATTAGCATACAAGAAGTCTTGCTGAAATTGCATTTTCATTTCATGAATGCAATACTGTTCACATGACCTCCTTTCATCTGTGTTCCTGGATTACTACTATACATTCAAAAGCAATGGACCTAACATAATAGGTCATCTTCCCATTAAATTCTTCCGACCTCTAAAATCTGCCTGTAGAATTCCCACACAGCAAGTAGCAGAGGCAAGAACAGAATTAATTTTAACTTCTTTCTGCCATGACAGAATACATAGTAGGGAAGGACGCCCCCAAATCATGTTTCCTTCCCTGGTCCCTTAATTCACCCAACTCAGGCTGCAGTACAGCTCTACTATATTTCACCAATTCCCTCCACCTGATGAATAAAGTTGAGAAAAAAAGAAGACAAATTTCCAGAAAAGTGCTGCAAATAGTCCCATCATTGTAGCAGGATGGTAGGAGGAGGAGGAAATATGCTAAATGAAGCCTTACAAATCTTAAAGTCTGCCCTAATTCTGTAGCAAAGACAAGGCAGCAAAATGTGAAATAGGAGGAGACTGAAATTAAAAGAAATGAAAAATCTGACAAGGGAAGAATACATAAAAAGACTACAAAAGTCAAGGAAAATTGTGGAGTAGGGATAAAGTTCATAAGAAACATGCTAACTTCTATCGATAGACTCTTTTCACTATACAGAGTTAGCAAATATATTGAAAAAGAAACAAAATTGGCAGAGACAGTTTGTCATTATTTCCTTTCTCATTTGGTAGTAAAGACCATGTACTTGTATTTTGTCAAGATGATGAAGCAGTTTCTCATGCATTAGCATCCGAGGGAACATTATAACATCTGTTACAGAAAAATATTTTTAAAGCAGCAAGCATGACAGTTTGTACCCAAGAGCCTTAACAGAAAGCTAGTAGAGGCACTTTCTTATCTCAGTGATATTCATATCTAGGAAAATTTGATTATGTGAGAAATTCCCAAAGGCTAGGAGAATGCTAACTTGCCATCATGTAAAAAAGGCAACAGTTCACACCAGTAACTATAAAACTGATAGTCTAACAACAGTCCTAAGCAAAGTCAGGCAAAAAAAAGTGATAGTCCATATCAAACAAACTTACTTTCATTTTTAGATGAGACTACAAAGTTAATATTTATAAGCTAAAGTCACAACAGATTTTTTTTTTTTCTGGTAAGATTATTTGACTGAGCATTATATGATACAATGACAGTACAGAATTACAAGGGAAATAACAAGGATAGAACAGTCAGAATGAACTGAGCAGGTCAGAAAAAAAGACAAAACTACCAAGCTGAACACTATTTCCCTAGTATTTTTGGATCAGGATGAGATGCCTTCCCTGGAAGATACACTTTAGCCAAAGAGATTTTATTCTTTAATGAAGACCATGACTTGGGAGACCATGACACCTCTTTGCATATTTAAAAATGCATGAGAAACATGTACTTAAATATAAAGCTCATTGCCAAATCTGGAAACAAAAAAACCCTAGAGTTTTGAAAGCACTGAAAAGGATACTGAAAGAATAACTCATTTGATGATTTCAAATTTTGCTACCTAATATCAGTGAGCTTCAAACCTTTGCTTGAAATGAAAGGTTAAAATTCAGCTCATTTTACATGAAAAGGATGAAAATACACTGAAAATCGAGACATCTTAAAACATATAGAATAATTTCTAAATTACTTATTGTGTAAAACACTTACAAAGAGTTGCATTTGGAACAGTAAAGTTTAATACACTGATGGAGCTTCTGAGGTTTAAAAGTTCTCAGCTTTGCTCTAATGCGGTACTGTTGAGGAGCAGTGCTGTTCAGAATGGTTTTCAGTCCTGTGTTATTCAAATCCTGATGATCTGTTAGTACTGCAGAACAAAAAGAGCCCACATACTCCTATTAAAATACATAATATTCGGAATATGGGGAACAGACATCACAGGTACACAGTTAAAGCATTTGCCCTAATCCCCTGCTTCCCCCCACTCCTGGAACAATTGGTTCTTAAACCCTACAATTATGGTACGACAACACCCTGATCTCACAATGGGATGAAATTCATTAATATAAATAGTCCCCTTGTTTCCACAGGAAGAATATTTGAGTGTAAGTTTAGAATAGCAGGATGATCAGGAGATCACAGTCAAGGACATGCCATGATCCTATGCTATGATGCTACACTCAGCCAGTAAGCCTTGATACAGACCAAGCACAAAAATAATATAAGGAAACTGCTCTTATAAAACTAGCCCGTTTAGTTTAGCTACAACCTGCATTTGGTAACTCAGCTAGTAGCTGCCATCCGATTTAAGTTGCTATTCAAGTTAGATTTGCAAACAATGGGTAAAATGAAATGGTCACTTAAAATACTTAAACCATTTCTGTCGGTTTTTCTGAAGAGGGCTGCAAGAGCAGGTATTAAATCAGCTAAAAGAAAATCCTGAAGACTATATACAGTTGCAACCTCAATTTCATCAATACAACATGTTACTGCAGCCTTTAAGATAAACCACAACAGGCTGCAGGAACATTGTGTACTTGAGGGTGTAGAAATTTAACATGCAGAAAAAAGACAAGTGAAAGTAGAATATATAAAGATACTTTATACCTTAAAAAAATGGAATAAAAACAATTCAACATTCATAAACTTAGAATCACAGATGCTTGAATAGATCTTACTATTACTTCAACCCTTTGGGTTCATGTCTCAAAAACTTTTCATGTTCTTCAGTAAAAATAAAATTCATCTTGAGATCAATATTTCCTACCTGTTACAGATAATTGCTGACATCTCTGTAAGTGTGACTGAAGATCTAAAAAATCAAGAAGAATTTTCTAATTATTTTCTTTCCTTCTTTATCATGTGGACACACAAAAACGCATATGTATACAACAAGAAGCTAAGCAAAAGACAGTGGAAATCCTAATAATGTATGAAAATAATATAACAAAAGAAAGGAAAGCAAGCAGGAAACTTAAATATGTGATGTTAAAAGCTTACATATTTGAGGAAAAATTACTGCATGTATTAAGTAGCATTGCCATTCAAACTGAACACTTTCTGAAGGTATATTATGGTTGCTGCTTATCTAAACTTTATTCATTCTCATCAAGCAACCTTTCTGGTCAAGAAGGTAAACACATTACTCTAAAAACATACGGACTGCTTGGTCCCTCCTCTGAGCAACTGGATCTACTGCACATACACAGTGCAGTAAATCTGTGCAAAATTATTTTTAAATTTGCAATGAGTTTTGTTCTAGAAATGTTTACTTATGCTTGACTTTTGCAGTATTTTAAAATATACTGTCACACTATCTTACTAATGGCTAAGTATCTTAGGATTTTAAAAGCTACAATCAAGATGGAGTCCATGTACAACTCGGTTTGGCGTTTAATCTCATTTTTAGTTATTTTTATTCTGGGATGAAAACAATATTCAAAGAATAACACTGGATGACAATTTAACATAGATAAAATTGACTATTATAAAATCAAATAATTTATGCATCTCAGTCCAAGTTACTTTTTATTCTTGGAGCCATTTGGAACAGACAGAATGCTGTAAATTGGCTGCTGTTCTTTTCCAATTTTCAGCCCCTGGATTTGCTACCCTTCTTCAAGAAAATTGCTATGTTTCAGGTCACAAAAAAAGACGACTAAACATCATCATAGATGATAACTTGCTATTCTATGTAGTACTCCATTTATATTTGATGTTTGTAGAGGAGAAATTTCAACTTTTCTGGTTGTAATGTTTCTCTGCTGTTCATATTCCCAGAAGTAACATCTGTTTTTTATTCATCAGTTTTGATAGTTCATATCTGTTTTTAAAGTTATTTTATGTAACATCTGGCTAGAATTAATTCAATCCAATGCATGCACAAATATAGCAAAAAATTACTTTTTTCAAATTCTAAGGCTCTAATTGTGCCAAAGGAATCGAATGCTGAAGAACTATTATAAGATGCAGTGTCCAGTTCCTTCTGTGTTTAGGGAAGACTCTTCTTCTTCTCATGGTCATCTCTAATGCTGCTCTAAGTTATCTACTGAGTCTTTCAGTATAACAGTTATCAGTTGCAAGTACCTTCATTTATATGAAATAATATATATCATAGGTTTAAGTTTGCTTTCGCAGACTTGCACCCAGCACATACTAGTACAACTTTCCACTCAAAAATGAGTCTGGTGAATTTTTCTGAACCTAATCATTTTTCTTATCCCTAAACATTCTTCTTTGTATTTCATAGACCAGAATATCAGTAAACATGCATCTCGGAAAGAAAATGCCATATATCCCAGTATATATGATTTCTCTGAAGGAAAAGTTTTCTGTTAATTACCAGGACACTTGTTCTTTTCATTAGCAGAAGCTGTGGACATTAACTCTAGGAATAATTAATGCATTATTGATGTAGTTTTTGCTCTCACTGAAAGTTCATAAATTATATCAATTTCTTAAAAGAAGCAAGTACTACATGAGAATTTAATTTAAAAGAAAGCTCGGATCCTTTCTCTTGGTCTTGTATTAGTTCTAATATTTTGTCATTGCAGTACAAGCTGTGAGCTGTCATGATCTCCTAAATTTTTCTATCTCCTAAATGTTTTTCTATGGCATTCCACTCACTACAAAAAGAATTTGATGTGTGAGATAGTAATTTAAAATGTATTTTGTGTGTGAACCCAAGATTTACTGTAAATATCTTCCTTCATATAACTATATATATATACATATATTTAATTAAGAAGTGCTATGGTTTTGAAAAAATCACATTATCTCAAAAACTTAAATTCTACAAAAAGGTAGGGTTTTGACTAATGAGAGATTTATGGAATTACCTTCCAAAATATAAAGCAAATAACACTTACGATATGAACAGAAAGCAGATACTAGAACTACAGTTCTTCAAAGCAGAGGCACTGATCATTTTGTTACTATTCCCATCAGTTACCATAGAAAATTGGTAGTTTTTTCTTGAATAGGTTTTCTTAAGCCAGAATTCTGATTTTATCAATAGCCTTTTTAATGAAGCCTTCATCAGCAATACAAAACAATAAAAAGAAAGCAGCCACTTGAGGACTATTTATTACTGTTATTCCAGTGCCTAAAAGCTTACATCCAAGACTTCCATTATAATACGTTCTACACAAACATAATAGAAAATATGTGCCAAAAAGTTTATCACCTAGAGACACTAATACCTTTAAAGATCCTGTACTGAGCTTCTTAAATATCACCATAGGACAGTTCTTTCAGGCAAAAGAAGGGACTAAGGTTGATACAGCTTTTATCTGGTAAACTGTCTGTGAGATACTACTTTTCCATTGTACTGCACCTTGCAGCTCTGCCAGTGACACATCTTTCCATCTAACAGCTTCAGAAGGGTTCCTCAGAAAGCAGCTGTATGGTGTTTTCAGTGCCTGTGTCTGAGGAATCCTCCTTTAGACAGAGGGAGTTCCATCACTCTGCCCTGTGATCTAATATAGTATGATTAAGAACACGGTTAGTGTTTAAAAATTTATTCACTACCTTTTATGAAAATATGTTTCCATCTATACGAAAGGATTCCACTGTGAGACAGGATAGGATGATGTCAGTTTTCTGTCTAATAATCCAAAAGAATTCTCAAATGCTTCATATGGGAGAATGACATTACACATCATCTTTAGAAAAGCAATAAACATAACCTTATCTTGACTATATTTAAATATATGTTAGAAGAAAGAACAAATCAGTTTTCAATTGCTCTTACCTGTAACATTGCTAAAAATGCCATCTAATTCCACTGAAGACATGCTTTCCATATTCTGACTGTCTGCCAGATCCACAGATTCCAAGAATCTAAAAATAAATGGAAGAAAATTTTATAAACCTTGTGAAATCTCTCCCTCCCTCTCCCACCCACCTTGTTTACTAATACACAGGTATAATGTTCAGACATAATAGAATCTCCAGCAGAGACACAAAACTCAATGAAGCCAAAAGTTGCAGGAGTCTATATTAATGATGCAGGTGAGACACTCCTTTCCAAATCACTTCTGTAACTTTAAACCCAATACAGTGCCAAAAGACATCTGTACTGCTGGAAACTAAGAATTTCTGATAAAAGAAAAAAGATTTTGGTCACTAAGCCATTCCTTACACATATAACTCAGTTCAATAAAGCATTTAAATTTTATGCTTCATTTCAAACAAGTTTTAAGTCTCACCAATTTCAAATAAGACATATGCACATACTTAAAACATGCTCAATTCTTTGCTTAACTGTAGCTTTTATCTTTAAAAGATTGTATGTCACTATAAAACAGAATAGTTATGTTAATGCAGCCAGGCCATATTATTAGAGAATTATAAAACAGAAATCTTAATCCCTGCTGTATTTTCCATTTGAAAAATTACCTGTCACTTACCTATCCTCCCAAACATCTATTCTTCACCTTAGTAGTGCTAAACACACATCCTGTTCCAGAGTTTCTGGTTCTCACATACATTTACAGTTCTAAACTGTACAGTTGTAACATTAGCCTCGAGTTTTCTGGGATCATCTAGAAAATATATTTAGAACTTACGCTTTTAGTTCCTTAACATCTGGGTTACTTTCTGGCAAGACTCCTATTCCTCGACCGTAACAGGTGCCACCATGAAGATGGAATTCTACATGCGACACATCTTGGTTGTCAGCACTTGCTTGCTTTGTGTGAATACTGTAAATTCTCAGAAAACTTCCAATCTTAAGTGGGGGGGGAAAAAAAAAGAGAGTGACTTGATAAAACAATGTTAGCTATTTCCTTGGAAAATCCTAAGCAACCTAAACCTCTCTCCCAGTTTTCACACAATGCCAGAATCACTGAGGTTGAAAGGGACCTCTGGAGAATGCCTAGGTCAACCCCACTACTCAAAGTAGGGACAACTAGGAAAGGTTGCCGAGGGCCATGTCCAGTCAGATTTTGAATATCTCAAGGATGGAGACTTCACAGCCTCTTTGGACAACATGTCTGTTTTGCTTTATCCAATAACATCACTGGTGGCAAAGGCTGCAGTCAGAACCAGGGTAAGTATTCTTACAAAATCTCAAGCAGACTTAAGAAGACAGATCAAGAGAGCCAACAGATTCTTTTCCTGAGGGCACAGTTTGTCTTCTGTACTCACAATACGACCCTCCAGAGACTGCCAGGATGTGATTTGTCCATGCATGATAGCACTAAGCAGTTGATCTCATGCCCGTCATCATATACAGCATATCTGTATTTATGTATACACACAAACACATCTGCTTACACACATTTTTTCCTCTATCATATCTTACACTTACAAAACAAATAAACTATTTTTACAGCACCAGAACAAAAAGCCAACACCTTTTAGAGCTTCAATGATAGAGTTAGGAATAGTGTCAAAATCTGATTCTCTCCTCCAATTTTCTTCCTGTTTTGCTTAGAATTAATTTCTGCTCTCTGAAACAGTTTTGTCAAGTTACACCAAAAAATATAAGTTAACTTACACATGTAGCTACTAAGAAAGAAGTTAGAGTGGTGACCTTTGAACACATTTTTACAACTTCGCTTGTATTTTAAAATACAACTGCACTCACTTCCCTGCCCCCCTCCCTCCATTTTAAAGGTGGATAATCTGGAGATTTAATTTTGTTTTTAATTCCCCTTTGCTGTGGTCTAAAGGCTTTTGAATCCAATTTGCTAGTATCCAAATAAGTTTCATAAAGTACAACCTAAGATCCAGCTGATAGCTGGTGAGCTACACACATTCAATAACGTGGATTAATATTTGTTCTAAGTATTTTTTAAATAACACTACATAAGTAATAAATTATTTTAAATTGATTTCAATTAACATTAATATAACAGCAGCCAGGCTGTTACATCTTATTTCAGCTTCAATTCCCACTTTAGATACACTTAAGAGCCAGTGATGGAGTAACTTTAACCAGTAGAGACCTAAAAAGTGTGCTCAGTAGGCTGGACTGGCCATGTCTTAAGATGACACTTATACACATATGCATTTACGCATAAAAGCAGATTGAGCAGCAGATAAAGATGATCATTTCCCCAGCAATGTGAGCTAAACTTGAAGTACAGTGTGAAGGTTATTTTTTTTTCTTTTTACTTTCACATTTCTTATAAAGCACCAATTCCTGTCTTACTGATAAGAAAATCAGATGGTTTAATTATAGTTAAAAAAAAAAAAAATCACATCTTAAAGCCAGCTAAAACATATAAAGCACACTTTTACTTCATTATTTTGATTAGGACAGTTTCAACGAGAGTTAACTGTCATTATTGAAAGATATTTTCATTAATTTAATTAGATTATCTTGTTTTTCCCATCCTCCCCTTCTATATGAAGTAATTTGCTTTTCAGTTATGAAAGTAGATTTTTTTTTCTGTTAACGGAGTCTGTTCATCTGTTCTAAAACCAGTCAAGAATCTTAAGTTCATAGGTTTTCTGTGGGAAGGAAAGTAATGAACATAAAATATATGTGAAACTAAAGAATATACCATTGTATCACTGCTTGCATTAATTGAACCTATACCCGGCAATAAGCTCATAATAACAAGCTTTTGTAGCAAAGACCCGATTATGGTAATAAACACCCTCTGTAGCACTTTTTTTCCCCCACTCTCCATCCCTGAAACAGGCACATTCCTTACAGGTGTATATATAAATAAGGTACTGCATCTCCAGCATCTCCAGTGATATGTAAGAATGGCACTTCAGGACAAATTCCGCAAACTCCTTGGGTCCTCCTTTCCCTTCTATTCCTAAGCTCCAACAGAACCACACAAGCATGCAAGAAGGCCCACTGATACCAAAAGGACAGCTTGCATGTTAAGATTGCAGTTAAGATGCTTATCTGGAAGCCTTTTTTTCTTTCCAAGTGCTAAACTTCATTTGAATATGTTCTTAATAATGTTCTTCCCTCCCTTCTATCCCACCTTGCATAATTGAGACTGTGTTACCAACACTGGGAAAAAGCTGCTCTGTATAACTGAGAACAGAAAAGTGGAAGTGGAGATAACTACAGAAGTAGAATACAATCCATATTGTGAAACAGTTAATAAGACTCTTTAAATAAAAAATTATGACACCATCCCTTAGCTCAGAAACTAAAAGATAAAATAGCTAGAAAAAAAAAATCTTGCAGCAAGAACACAAGAAACCTGAAAGATGCCAATTAAAAAGAGTTGAAAGGCTGCAACCAGGAAAGGTCAATTAAAAAAATTCTCAAAATCTTAAGTGTGAGTAAGTGCAGACCACTCATTTGTAGACTCCTACTTATTTATGTACCATTTATTTACGGTCAACTTAATCGTAGACCATTTAGTTAAATGGAGCTTTATAGGAAGAACTTTGAAAAGCCTCAAGAAGTTGGTACCTGTTCAAGATAAGATGGAACTGCATGGTATTATAGCATTGCATAGGTACTATCTACCACTATCTATCTACTTCATAATAGAGAATAAATTTCAGGAAAATTTTAAAAGTAAAATCATGCTATTTTTAAGATGCTTGAAAGAACTAAAATAATCATAAAAATATGATATTAAAAAGATTCTTAGAGGAAGTTTTCGGAAATCCAAAAAGCGAATGCAGTCACTGCAAATGCTAAAGCAGAATGCAATCTATGGAACTTATGTCATAGAAACTGCTTATATGCTACTGTTCTCCATTTTGTTTGTTTTAAAATTTTTCCCATCATAAAGAAAAAAGAAGATTAAAGATTTCAGCTAGACGTAAATTTGGCTGAGAAATTCAGAGCTGATATGAGAGTCTTGCAGGTGATTTGTATTTTATGGGAGCCAACGAAGGTAACGGATATATAAATTTGGCCTATTAGACTTTCCATTTCACTTGTGCATAAAAATTTCGAGGTACATTTTTTATGTATTTAGATTTTTGATGTTTCTGATCCAGTATAAAATTGCAAAGAACAGTCATACTACAAAAATAATCTAACAACTATGACAAATGCTTTTGGATAAACATTTTTTGCTAAGTTCTTAGCTAAGTTCTGCTTCTCAAATCACCTTAATATATTAGTGCCAAACTACTTTTTTTGACTATTTGTATATGAACAGAAAAGAACCTATTATAACTGAAGAATTTTTGTTTTGCTTTCAAAACAATGCATCACAAAGCTAGAAATTTAAAATTACTAATTATTTGTACAAACATAAAATGTTAAAAGTGGTAGAAGAGAGCTAAGAGCCCAAAAAAATAAAGTATTGTTCTTGTCTTCTAAAACTGTGTGCTGAAATCAAGGAAAATTCAACTGAATTACATGTTTTACTGCAACACTCCAAGACAGACTTTACTCAAGCTTTCCTGATATTTATAAAAATATTGCTTACTCCATATGTATTTGATCAGATCACTCCCCATTTTTTGCAAATGCTATTAATTTTAGATATTTTAATATTGCTCATAACTATACTAAGGAGATGTAATTAAAATCAGCATTACAAAATATTGAAAAAGTCAGGCAGATGTATGTCAACAGAGTAACAAATCTGACTTTTCAAGACAGACTGCAATTTCCATAAATTCCTTCGGGAGGCAGCATTGCTTATTAACATCAGTGAGCAAAAATTATGGGTGTTACAGCTAAAAATGTTATAGCATTTTTGATCAGTTTATAGAATGCCTGCAGAAAGTATATATTATATACTTGTCTGAGACAAAATTATGATCTACATTGTAACAAACACTATGATTTTTTGAACTGTCACTGAAGTCTAGGACAAAAGCAACTCTTTAGAGCAATTCTATTTATGAACTACCCATCTACCTCATTTAGGGCAAGTTTATTTAAAATGAAATTAAAATAATAAAAACACATTTCTGGCAATGCTATAAATATATTAGCATCCTATTTTCAGTTGAATTTAAGTATGACTATTTTAAACATAGATATTAAGGCTAAAAAATAAAATTAAAGGAATCACATTTACAGCTCCCAGGAACCAGCCAAAGCTAAAGCAGTTTTCAGAATAGCAAATTCTCATAATTGCTTCAAAACCAACAGGGTTATGTCAAAATTTGTTTAAGACACTGATAAAATCTTAAAGGTCATATGTCATGGCAGTTAAACTTTCAGGATTGGCCAGAAAGACACTCATGACAACAGTTTTTCTACGAAATCACTTAACCAAATCAATCTATACTAATTTTTCTGGCTTTATAACTGATGATATTCAAAGCAATTTCTTTGTATTATTTTATCATATCAACAGTCAAATTTGAGTAAATTGTGTACAACTTTTTGCAAGGGACAGGAAGGATATACACAGCATTTGGGCGCAGACCCTTGTATCCAAGGAATTAAAAAACAAAAAAAACAGCTTAAATACATTAAAAGATTTTTGGGTTTTTTTTGGGGGGGGGGCGAGGGGGGGTCTTTTCAATGATTGTAGAGACAGAGGTGGGAAAAATACAATAGACAGGTGAAAATAACACTACCTAGGCCTGAAAAATATGAAGATTTTGTAACCATGCAACTCATGTAACAAGCAGGTTGGAAATGCGACTCAGACATCAATAACCAAGCAAGACTTAGTCTAAAGCACTATCAAAAAGCATAGAAAAGACATTGAATAGCACAGGAGGAACACAGGGGAAAACACTCAAATTCTTCATCTAAAGATATATAACATGAGGTAAACACTCTGAAACTAATGACTTGAACTTGTATGCACGCTTAAAAAGTTAATTACTTTCATTGTACTAACTAGAAAATACATTGTAATACAAAATAGACAATGATAATCGTGAGGGGAATTCACAGTGCCACATACTCAACGTATGACTGTCCATGAAGGAAATCTCTAACCTGAGTTCAAATTGTGAATAGCTAGACCTCCACTGTTGATCACTGATACTCATCATAACACTTATTATCTACCAAAATTCCCCCAGGCAGAGAAACCCATGTCACAAACCTATTCTCAAGTTATAAGTTGAGGCCTGAGTGAATCCTGAGAACCTCTGGAAAAGCTAGGTTAAGAAAGAGACTTAAGAATCATGTGCAGGTTGCAGGTTCAGGTTCCTGGAATAATGGGAAAGCCTCATGCACCAAAGGTAGCCAGAAGAAGAGGGATATTCTGAAAAAGGCAGTGAACACCACTGTCTTTCCTTATTTGTAGCTCCATTTATGTCTTTTTGCTCCAGGAAATGATCCATTTCCTGTGGATATAAGATTTCCAAAAATTCTGCATGTATTCTGCTAAAGCAACAAATGCTGAAAAGCCACAGTCTTACCCACTGGGAAAGGGAGGCCAGTAAATATAGGTGACAAATTCTACTTACAGTATCAATTGTAATGTATCTTTAATATTACTGAAGTTCTCTCTATCAAACACTGTAAATATTAGTTGACTGAGGAAACAGGATAAAATGCTCATATCTTCAGTGTTTTCTGTACAGACAGCCCAGAAGAGGAGTTTTTAACAAAATCTTGCAGGAATATTCCTGACACTGTGCTCTCGGATTTGATACAAATTGACTGTAATACACTACCCATTATCTCTAGATTGTGTAATGCTTACTCAGAGATTCCTTGGCTGAGCATGGTCATACAAACACAATTTTAAAAGAAAAGCAAATATTTTGGTTTTCTCAGTCTGCACCTCTTGATACCAAGGGCTGTGTAAAGTAGATAGTTCCTGCACTAAAACATAATTTTAGAGCTGCAACTTTTATTGCAAATGGTACATAACAACACTGGAGAGTGTAACCTAACATTTTATCAGCAATTTACATAGAAAAGCAGTTCTAAAGTACTTTCAAATGCAGAAAAGATGTCTCAAAGAATAATGAATTTTATTGTTTCTGAAACCATAAACTGGCAAAAAACACCTAGTACAGTTTCTACTCACACTCTTCTTATGCCTGCACTCAGGAAGGTATGCTCTGCATATGCTAAACTCCCTCCAGTTTTATGCTTAGGCATAAATGATTCTTTAATCTTTGTATAACAAGACCCTGAACTAAATAAGATGATATATGGATTAATATATCCACAGAGTATTTCAATTACACTTTCTTCCAATAAGACATAATTTCCACTAATACTTAAAAATAAACCTTTTCTTAAAGCCCTCATTTTATGAAGAGTACTCAAAGTTTTAATTAAGTTATCTTTAGATTATTCTGTGAAGCAAAAAATAAAACTAATTGCATAAATTACAACCTGAACTTGATAAATCTTTCTAGAGTTTAGTTGCTAGGGTATCAGAACTTTTTATTCTATAACTCCACTAAAATACAATCCATCCGTTATGGCAAAAACTGAAAAGTGGTGGTCTAGTCTAACTTAAACTTTCCATTTTGAATGACTGAAATTGCTGCAACTTTGTGCATAGTAGTAGGAGAAAACCAGAGCTTGTGTTGCTCAGAAGGTCAAAACAGGTTTCTCAGCTGTTCCGTTTGGCATTAGAGCTTATGCTATGCAATACAGTATCTAGCAAAAGGCACACGTGCATAAAAGAAGAAAGGATAAATAGGAAGGAAAAAAAGGAGAACTGATGAATACACCCCATGTACCACATATTCAATATTAAATCCTGAATATATATGGGAGAGAGTCATAAATGGACTATCATCAAATGCTCAAGAAAATACATTTCATTAACATTCATTAAACAATTTTTCCTTCATTTTCAAAATATATTGCTTCAGTGAAACATCAACATTTATGTACATCAACAGACGAAACTAGTTAGCAAGATAATAATTCTGTGAGA
This sequence comes from Apteryx rowi, assembly GCF_003343035.1. Classification (NCBI taxonomy): domain Eukaryota; kingdom Metazoa; phylum Chordata; class Aves; order Apterygiformes; family Apterygidae; genus Apteryx; species Apteryx rowi. The sequence goes on along the minus strand of NW_020448864.1, from coordinate 871,335 downwards.
GAAGCTGTAAGTAATGAAACACTTCTGTGAGTACATTTTGTTGTGAATTCTTACACAAATGCCAGCTATTTTATTATCTGGTATTTACTTATGAACATATATTAATATATCAAATTGATTTCATGTCTGCTGATAGCCCCAGACTAACAACTACAAATAAAATATCACTTATCTTTATTTTCTGGTAAAGACAAGATCTTAAAAACCATACTTGTGTATAGAAGGCAAGCCATAAAATGAAAGATACATTTTTTGCTAAATTGCTGTATTCAGAAGCAAGATGGCAGTATTGCTGAAAATCAAATGTTTAATTATGTTGTTCTTTTATCTATGTAAGCATAATCAACATTACTGACCCACTAAATGAGGATATGCACTGTAAAATGCAGAGGTTTGTAGAACAGATCTTTCATTGACTTCAGACTTGCAGGCATTTAATGGGACTATAAGTTTAACACCACTTTATATCATTTAAAAAAATAATTTTTAAGCATAGCATACATTTTCTGAGAACATTATGTTCACAGGATTATGTATGATATTACAAAGTCTGGAAAGAGCTGCTTAATTGGAAAAATTTTTTCATGGTGATTTTAGGGTAATGAGGTTGTTTCACACACGTTGAAGGAGTTCTACATTCAAATAAAAGGTAGGGGAAAGACAGTAAAAGATAAAAGTAATACTTGAAACTACTTAACAGTAGAACTGAATTGTTACTTTCTCTGAAGTGAGTTCTAAATAGAAAATAGGCCACAGAATAAGAGCTAGAATACTAAACTGTGCATTACCTTAAGTGATTTTGCCAGTTGTACATGGTTATCATAGACTAGAATGTCCACTGTTAAATTTCGCAGCTGCTGAAGGAGACCTTTCTCTCCTTCCAGGTCTCTTGCTTCCACAGGTACCTTCCACGTTGGGTAGGGGCATTTTGTGCCATCCCATACCTGCAATGAAAATAAATCACTTGAATATGCTCAAGAGGCTTTAGGTTGAACATTTAAAATAACATTTTTTACAAATCTGTTGCTTGATTAAAAATTGCTAACAACAAGAAATCTTATCTGGAGTCTCAGTTCTAAGCTCCTTAAACTACTCACATAGATTTTAAGGGAATTTTTTTTTATTCTTTACAGAGTATAAAATAACCTCCACACAGAATTTTATCAAGTGTCAAAAATTAGAATTTGCTAATATTTAAAAAAAAATTAGCCCTAGCAAAACCTCAACTGTTTCTCCAGCAGATAAAACTAAGTAGACTTCATTGCATGCAGAACTTTATATATTTAATATCTGAATCCCTGCTAAGTTTTTATACACTCTAGCTGTGGTATCTGGAGACTGAGTACACAGCATACACTCCATTAACTACTGATGATTTCCTGCTTCAGTCTACCTTGCCAGTTATGTGGACCATAGTACAAAAGCATCAGTATTTCACATATACTTAATAATTAGATTCTACAAAGTGGATGACTAAAGCTAAGTTCCTGATAGATACCTAAGTACTGAAATATCAAGAGAATTATTTTTGAGCTACCAAAGTTTTGTGGAAAAGTAAGATTGCCAACAGACAGAAAATAACAGATGCAGTACTTTGCAACCAAAAATCTATTTACGCACATCAAACTCCAAACTTTCAGTGATAACTGCTCTGCAATATATCCTATAAACCATGGTTTCATGAGTTGATGATTCCTGCAGATGTGCTTTTCTCAAAGACAACAATAGAAATAATGGTTTGGAGAACTGGTATCGAAAATAAAAAATATAGAGGCATTTGAGACTAAGATTGAAATGCTGCATTTCATAGGAATTCATGCATATTGGTCCAACAGAAGCTAATTTTCAGACAATTCATGCTACCAAAACATTTTATCCCATGAGTTTGGCACTGCAGAGGAAGAAAAGTTACCAAAGGTTAGTTTTAAAGGGTTTCTACCTCTCCCCATCATCAGGAAAGGCTGAACTGCTGTGGATCAAAGGGCCCACAGAAAAAGATCTAAGCAGCAGCAAAGCCATGTGTAAATACACTGAGAATACTGATGGTTGAAATACTCAACCCAAATCAAAGATAAAAGGGAAAACTGTTCACAGTGAAAACAGCCTATAACATCAAATTAGCATTTCCAAATAAGAGTGTATTCTGAAGAACCTAGATAATGAGGTGGTACATGCTGCCACAGATTTAAAAAAGCCTATTATCTTCTGATTCTGTACCACGAATACTTAAAAACCACCTTTGAATGAGATGCTGCCCACTACCTGAATTATCCAGGCCTTTCCAGAACTAAGATAGAGAAACAGAGATTTATTCCACTGGCTATATGTTATGAAATTATTTATTTGACAGAAAGAAGAACTGTAAGTTTGTCAAGTTCTCATTATTTTCCAGCTAGCTTCATTTGGGACATTTTGATAGTTCTATATTTAAGAGATGGATCTGACAAACTGATTGAAATAATCTGAACACATCTTCAGATCCAAGGATAACTGTTTAGTTTTAAAATGTCCTTTCTTGGAGGAACTGATGGAGTTGGAGCCAGAGCATGTTTTGAAGAGATTTTTAAACCAATAAGCTCCCCTCCCAAGAGAAAAATCCCTTAGAAAAGCAGCTGGTTTTCTTTTGCACTTGCAAAAACATGAGCACAGCTCAAGCTCATTACCTCAAGAGCTTACCAGCTTCCCTTTACTCAAGTTACAGAATAGATGAAAAAACAGGAACTAATGAGCAATTTACTTACAGTCCACAAAGTTCTGAGGGTCTCATTTGACATCCATTTCACAAGAGAGAGTTTAAATTGAAATATTTGTAACAACTGCAGAACATATTATAGGATGATGCTTAAGGTTTCTTTTTTGTGTAGTACAAACATCTTTCTCTGTGAAAAAAAATCTTTGCTACTTTAATGAAGGAATAATACAATGTGTTGCTTCCTAACATGCTATAACAGCATGGCTTAATATAGTAGTACCAAGGAATAATTATATAAAGTCATGAAATGGAAAATAACAGGCTGTTCATCACTCAGGTTTTAACAATCAACTTACAGTACTTAAAAGCAAAAACAGACATTTCAGAATAACGGACTGATACAGCTGGAGCTAAATCCAGGAAAATTACATAGACCCATTTTTATTTAGCTGATGTGAAGGATCGGTCCTGGAAAGTACTTTCCTGTTGTGTGACATTTTGCATTTTGTTCTTTTATTAAGCACGAATCCCTGAAGCACTTATGTATAACTAATTGAGGCTACCTAAAATCCATCATAAAAGATAACATAATCAATCCGCTCATTCATTTGTTTTCTAGAGAGTGCTAGCTGCATTAAGCTACATCCTACAGGCACAGCTAAAAAACCCCACAATAATTGTTGCTGACTAGAAAACAAGGTTAAAATTAAAATTAACAATATTTTTCAGCTTTAAGAAGCCCTGCAATATTTATCTTAAAATGTTTGTGAAACTCTATTGCATAACAATGCCATCTTACAAAACCTCTCTAAAGAAATAAGTTAGATGAATAACTTTACAGAGAACAGGGATTTCTATCTTGGTTCCATAAAAGTAAAATGGTCACAGACCATAAATTCACTTAACCTCTAAATACTCACCTACACAATATAATTAATATTATAAATTAAATTATAATTAAATCAAATAATATGTTGGTTTTGTCAAAACTCTGAATCGTGATGTCTTAAAACATAAGTCTTAACAAATTATTAAAAAAAAAAAAAAAAAATCTACCTTTAGAAGAAAAGAAGATCCATCCACTCTTGCTTTCCCTACCAGCTGGCAAGTGAGATCAAAGAACAGCATTGGCTGAACACCAGATAATTTTGCTGTGGGTCCAGAGATGGAAAGATTACTAGCTGCCCAAGCACGTAGTTCTTCTATTGTCTTCTGCTCTTCATCTAAGAAAGTGTACAATTTACTAGAGGTTCGAGGAACTACAGGTGCACCTACAGAGCCATCAAATGTCAAGGATGCAAATCCCCCACTGGTAATTCCCTGCATCTGTCCGTTGTATTCCCTGATCTGTAACAAAATACAAAGAAAAAAAATGGCTGCACTGCATCAAAATACACATATGTTTCAGTTTTAACACATCCGTAAAGAATGGCCCATTGATCATTTTTGTTCCTGGTACCATGAGGAGAAAGAGTCAAAACAAAACAGAACAAAACCCAAACGAGCAAATTAACATAATCTAGACAAAGTGGATAAACAGAAAATATAACAATACCAGTAATTCCTGAAGAGGCAGACTAATATATACCTGCAAATACATAGCATCAGTGCACAGCATTTTATTCACCAACCTCAAAGTGTGTAAGTGGAGAATGCATCATTATTGTTTTTACAGATGGGGAAACTGAGGCATCAGCAAAATTAATTTTTAAGGGTCACACAGCAGAGCATTGTAAGAGAAAAGAAATTATGGATTCTTGTTTCTGCATCTCATGATAGACCACGCTTTCTGATATTAAGGAACTGAGGAATAAAATATCAATTCTAGGAGATAATTTTTTTCTATAAAGCAAACAGGGAGCAGTTTTCTTCCCCTGAATTATGAATATAACTTTCATTATTACTTCTATATCGACTGCCTTGCACATGGCAGGTCCCTTGTATCCTGCTGATTTAGCAGTGTACCTGCTACCATGCAAAACAGTGTCCACATTCTGAGGCATTCCTTCAAGGACCAAGTAGTCTCTTATTGCTCCCTACAACACCCACACAATTCGTGATCCAGAAATCTCCAAATTTGATTTAACCAGCTATTTATATGCATTCCTTTTTAATTAAAATTTGCTTACCAAAAAGGAATAAGACTTCTGAATAAGCCATTTATGAGAAAATCTAGTTTAAGATTCCAAGAGGGCTCAGTTATCAAATGGTTAAAAATCCTACTGATTTAAAAGTGCAGAACCCAAAAGATGTAACAAAGAAGTTCTAAATAGCAACATTTGACCAAGACACTGACAACAATTTTGCCCTAAAGTTTATAACACGGATTAAAAAAAAAAAAATACCCCCAGGTATTCTTAGTGAATTCATAAGAAAAGCAGTTCAAGCTTGCTAAAAGGAAGTCCTTTAATCCCTGTTACTTTGGCATAGGTCTTGTCTAGAAGCATAAATGTCTTAAGGATCATCTCTAGGATAAAGTTTCATGTACTTAAACATTCTCCAGACCTGACTAATGGATTACATCAGTTCACGATGTATTTTTTTCTCAACTGTAACATTGTAAGACTTTAGTCTTTTAACCTTTAGATTTAAATTTTGAAAGTACAACAAAAGCCAGTGGAAAAATCAGGAAAGTACACAGTTTTTCATAACCAATTATTTTGAAGTACAAATTACTCACAATCTGGAAAAGAATGTTGCAGTGCAAGAGCAAGACATTATCTGGGATAAATGCATAGCTTTACCTTATTTGCTGTCACTGGCAATATATCCTATGGTTTCTCAAAATAAGTAACGTCCAGAGGAGAGAAAGCCCTCTTTCATTAATTTTATTTATTCACCCGCTATCAAAAGATACTTCAAGCACATTTCTAAGTATCTTGTCTCACATGTCAAAGTATTTAATTCCAATTTACCTATATCTATTCATTAATTTCTTCACTAATTTATTTAATTAAATCATCAAGATACCTTGACTTCTTACTAAAAATTCTGTTCTAGACCTCCAACACAGATATTTATGATGGCTCTTAATTTTCCAAGAAGGCAGCTCAAGAAACTATTTTGTCTCCCTGGGCTTCCACTATTACTTCACCACAGACTATTTTCTCCACTCTCCAAAGCCTTGATGTCATATTTTCAGTATTCTTAAGGTTTTCAGTATTCTTAAGTTTGAACATACTGTACTTATGACATCTCCTAGTACTTTCATTTAATGGATTTGATATCAGCCTGAATGTAGGAAAAGGCAGTTATAAAATAACAAAAGAAATAAAATATGTAAGAAGGTAAACCATAAGTGTCATGATGAAAAAATTAACCAGTGATTCTGAAGCAAAAAGAAGTTTCCTTAGGGTAAGTAGAGAGGCCACTGAGTGGTCTCAAAGGTAAGCAGAATGCAACAACATTCTTTAGCAATCAACAGAACAAATAGAAAAAGTAAATGTAGAATGTGGAATGGTTTTCAAGGAAAAATATTTCCTAGGTGGGAAAGGGACTTCTGTCAGGCCCATAGAACAGAAGATGCTCAAAAGAAATTCTCTTGGCTTGTCTTTTAAAAACAAATCGTTGCTAAAGTGATGAGGAATCACTGGAGTGTGAGACAAACAAAATTCTTGGGCAAATGTTGTTTCATTACAGCACTCTAAGTAGATCTCAAATCAAGTTAAGCAGTGATACTATAAACTAGTTATATTTTCACACTTAAATAATTTTCAAATTGAATTAAACTTAGGGAAAAGGGCTAACTTGAGACTTTTGCATAAGATGAGAATTCCCTCCAGTGGTTTTTGTGTAATTGTCAGTGGGCTTTAGTTTATTATTATTATGATGATGATGGAGGGAGGGAAGATGCCACTGGAGAAAAATTCTTTGATATGGGTGGCAACAATACACAATGTTTGCTAAACACAAAATATCTTCGGGGACAAAAAGAGCAGATAGCATGAGTTTTGCTTGCAGTAAGCAGGCAAGTAGGTTCCAAAACAGGCTGTCTGTGGGAGCCTTTGACTAAGCTTTCTTAAACTAAAGAATTGAAGGTGGAACAACACCCCAAACTCAACGGAAAAAACCTCTGTTGCTTTCAGTTGGACAGAACTCTATCCTGAATATACTCACTTGAAAGACACTAATCTTGAAATGCTTTATAAATAGATTTACAGTAACTTAATACACTTGAACTCTATTTTAGTAAAACTAATGTTATTCAGCTCATTCAATGGAAGAGGGAAGTGTGACAGTGAGTAAAGTATAAAACTGGAATAAGAGCATCTCCAAGGTACCTTTCAATCAAAAACGATTGTTAAATTGTAAAGGCAAGTGCAATACAAAGGACTATTACAAAACCACTGGAGTCACAGATCATCTTAGAATATCAGAAATGCTTTGCAAAGACAACATATAATAGAGATTTCTCTGATAAAAAGCTTTTCAGATTGGATCCATTTAACAAATAGAATGCACATACCTAGAAGGCACTAATTAAATAATAAAAGGTCCTGACCACAACAACCAGCGTTGTTTCAAATACATTGTCCAAACTTATATTCCAGTTTGGATATACATTCAGCCCTCACTATAGGATAGCTTTTACCTTAGCAGTGATCAAAACACACACGTGATCCCCATGATTCACGGTTGGCAATAAAACAATAGAAAATCAGCGTTCACATTTTCCTACCCATTCTTCTCTCAACTGCAGAATCCTACTATACATGAGATGCCAGTGAAGAGGAAAGAAAGGGTGCAAGATTGCCTGTGGGCAACACATCTTAAGAATTACAGTTACTGCAGTGAACAAATTACTCCACTCAGTTAAACACTTGTATACAAACATATGCCACTCTATGTGACCCAAATAGGGTTCAGTTGACAAGGGAAGCAAGATCTCATTATCTTAAACAAGTAAACAGTGACGGAAGAGGGATGGAAACTCCACAATCTCTCTAAGTAACCTGTTTCAATAATGCACTACTCTCCTAGTGAAGAACCACCCTTGGAAACACTCCCTTTGCCATACTATGACCCATCATCTCAAGATCTATAAAGCTTCCCAGCATAGATTACAATATGTTTTGACTGTATTGTATGTTCTAAAATATTTATAGAAATCTGGGGAAAAATGCCTGCACATGGGTTATGTTTCAAGTGAAAATCCATATAGAAACATAAACAGGAACCCAGGATATATCCACAAAGACAATACAAAGTATTAAGTGTCACAAACTTGTGATTTGTTCCTGTAAACGATGGTTCTTAACAAGGCTTTCTTCATAGAAGATGAAAAAAATTTTACCTTATGCTAGGTCCTGAGGCAGGGGGGCAAGTCACAAAGGGATGTTTTTCAATCTCTCAAAATGCTCATCACTTTACACAATGCTTTACAGGCAGATCACTGCATTTTAACTTGAAAAGTGGTCTAGAATAGTTGGAACAGACTTGATGGGAAAAAACACACAGGTCTTCTGTTGTCAAGACAAAAATTTAGTTCACTTAACCAGATACTCAGCTTATTTCATGAGGTTCTTCCTGTTTGGCTGCATAGCTATCCAACACACAATGCAATGGCATCTAAGAGTCACTGGTCCATCATAACATGGATCCAGACCTGTCTGAATTGAACTATAGAGCTTCCAAAACTTGGAGGCATCTCATCGTAAATATTGTTTGCCATTTGAGCAGTGAAGGATTATACACAAAGGTTGCTTTCTCCTATTAAATGCTATTGCTTTATCAGTGCTTCTGACAGTTTAAATATGAAACAAAGCAGGAGCAGGTTGAGAAGGTGTCCTGGTAACAAATGATGTTTGTATGCCTCAGACCAACTAAATAAAACCCAACAGGATTTTCCTGAATTTTTTTATGGTATGAATGGCCTCAATAATATAATTCCTAAATGGCCCTTTCTATTAGGTGGAGTTACTCCCTTGTATTATGGACTGCTTGGAGAAAAATCAAAGTCCTGGATCTATGATGTTCTGTCCATCTCGGAGACTGTAGTCACTAAATGCAATATGCCATTTTCCCAGCACCACCTTTAAGAACACTGTAAATATATTGATGAGATCACCTATCATACTGTTCCACCATTGCTCAAACTCTTCTGAATTTTATTAGGAATTGCATGGAGCTAAGAAGAATCTAAAAGTTCAGGAGTATGACAATTGGAGATTTTTCTTACTAGCCCTCTCCAGACTTGGGAGCAACAGAACAACTTTAATCAAACATTTTTCAAAGCTAATCTGAAAAGCTATACCTTTAAAGTCAAAGATTAGCTCAGATTTATCCAGTGAGATGCACTTTGAATGTGAGTAAATAATCTTTCCTATGCAGAAAAGACACAGGGAGAACATATTTTTCAGGAATGTGTGGGTCTACAGGTAAGAAACAGGTATTTCTTTTATTTGCAGAGGAAACTCCATTACTGTGACAAAACTCCTAATTCAAGTCTGTGAGCCTTTTGTGAGGCATTGCCTGAAGAAGGCGAAAATTAACCCCTCCTAGGCTAGTGAGAGTTCCATGACGAATGCTAAACATGAACTCATTTCTTTCCCCTCCCCCAACAGGCAGTAGGTGTGAGGAAACCAAAAAACATATACCAAAAAAAGAAAGACAAAAAACAGGAGGACAGCAGCTGTGAAACTATATTTTCAACTAACAACAGAAACTCGGTCATGAGCAAGAGTCAGCTGAGAAAGTGGGAAACATTTGCTTTCCGTTCTGACATTCATGCAGTGCACAAGAGAGGGATGAGATAGGATGGGATGGAAAGGGGGAAAAAAAGAATATGAACACTGAAGACAAATTTCTATCTGAAAAAAACATTGCAAAATGATATACACAACCCATAGTGGAACATGCAAATGAACAAGCACTACAACAACAACAAAAATTATGAAGGCTCCTTGAATTGTTACTGACGTACTAACTTAACTTTTACTGCTCAAAAATGCTAGACAACTGAACCCAAGCCTTAACACCAATCAGTATTCTCAGATTAATTTCAGTTTAAAGGTTTGTTAGTTGTCACAGATGCTGCATTTATGAAAACAGTCTCCTGCCTCCCCAAAATTCCCAAATACTTTTGGAATGTTTTCTTATATTTTGTAAGTGTTTTCTCACACTAAGTATACTAAATCACAGTTTACACAAGTTTGTATAATATGGTATCCTGATTATATTTTCCTCATATTTGAATGTTAATATTGTAATCATAATATACACATAACTTCAGCTGTATGAATAGAGAGGTGGTACTGGAACAGACAACCAGTTTGAAATAAGTCAGTAAATAATCTGTGTCCAAATATAAATTACACCATTTTGAACATGTTTAACAACAAAAATGAATTACGAAAACTAGCTGCAGGCACCCCCTTATAAAACTGATAGTAATATGGAAGCAAAATGAATCTTTATGAAGATATGAAAAATACATCTAGCTATTAAGGCCAAAAATTAAAGCTATCCTCTACTATTCCTGAGAACTGCTGTCCTCAAAACATGATTATCAGAAATTTTTGCACTAATGGAATAGAAAGATGAAAACGAACAGTGCGTTGTACATTTCCTTTAACAGTTCACATGAACATGCTATAACTATTTTTGTCAACATATTATATACAAAAAGCATATATGTTTAAAACAGCTGAAATAATTTCCCTTTTGATAATCATTAAAAAAAGGGGAGGGGAGGCAATGTGATACTGCCTTTGGTATATTCCTCAGAGAAAGTGGCACAGTATATTGGAGAAGATTCTAGTAAAGAAATATATTATTGTATTTTGGAATATTTCCTAAATATTTAAGACTTAATGAACTCATCAACTAAAAGAACTCAGAAGAAAATTTCAGAAAACACATGCAAAGCACTAAGACTTCTAATTATAGTGGAACTCCTATCACTGTCTACAGTTAATGTTTCTTGACTTTTTTTTTTTCTAAAGAATGAATGCTTGTTTTTAATAACTTCATTAAAATTCCAAAGTGAATTGTATGCTTTAAATAATTGTTGAAGGGAAGCAAAAAACAACAGTAATACAAACACTTCCAAGAAAAAATGTTAGCTTCCCTGTGTTAAAAATAATCTTACAATTGTTTAGTAAATAATTTTACTTGCTTTCACTCTTCAGAGAAAGAATTTGAAAACAGGGTCTCCACTGTTGCTGTAGGCAACATGTTCTTTAATATCCTTTACAGTGAAGTCTCACATGTAACTTTGGCCAATTTTCTAAATTTTGACAACATTTACTCAGAAGACACCAAGAGTCTGGCAGCTCTCCCAAGATTTAATGGAAAGATTTAATCTTTCCTGAGATCCACCTTCTCCCAAGATTTTATATTCACTCCGTATGCTCTATACCTAAGCTGCTATCCTTATCAGTCAGGCAGCTATGGCCAGAGCTGACCAGGAGCAAGAACTGAGCAAACAGATACTTCTTCTCCTGTGTTTCTCAGCAGCTTCCATTTTGCAGCACGTAGCAAGGAAGAGGAAGCAACCAACTTTAATGGGACAAAATTGGAGTAGGCCAGTGGAAATACACTGATAAAAGAAACCCTGTAGCTGAAAACAGAAACGAGAAGGGCATTGTTACTGGAAATAATGGCAAGACTGGCCTAAAGACTGAGGCTAGAAACCTAGTGGGACAAATGCTGTTAAGTATTACTGGGTTGAGGAGAGTGATGCTCAAGGAGAAAGAGACAGGATAGGACTAGTAGGGATAGCAAAATAGAGGATGTGATTGATTCGTTTATGTTTTTATGAAGCAAAGCTTCATATGCTTAATATTTAGATTTCCAAGTATCAATCCTCTGTGAAAAGGCAAACAGCTTTGAAACTCACAAAAAAACCCAACGTATCTTATTCTTGTCAACTGACTCTGGCTATAGAGAGAATAACCACCTATGTCATGGATATAAGACATTTTTGCCCAAAGGAGAAATGCATTTATATAGTGAATCTAAAGATTTTGAACTACCTGAATATCAATATGACAGCGTGCAAGCAATGTGTTTTTTTTTCTTGCTGTTTTTCTCCTGTTTGTTATTCTAAAGATCTATGAAGTTGCATCCAAACTACAAAGTTAGAACATTAAAATTAAAACAAGTAGCATCCAAAGTTAGTAGGTGCCATAGTTACGTACATGCTTGCACATGTCATCTGTGCAAACACATTTCAGCTCATGGTATATTTATATTATGATATCCTGTTTCATAACCCTATTTTTCCACAGGACATTTTCCTATTCAATGCATGACTCAATATGCACAGTGGTGATAAATCAGAGCTGTGTAATGAAGAAGCTGTTGTCGGTAAGAGTCCTGCCTCATTCATTCCAGCAACTAGAGCCTATGTACTAAAGAAATCAAGTCACAAAAGTAAAAGAGGACAGTAATATCAAGATTACTATGATAGAAAGCCAGAGAATTAAGACGTCGATCTTTGTAATTGCTATGGAAATGTTAAACTGAAGAAGTCACATAAGCAAGTTTGTCATGAGAGGTCACTCGTTTGGTCTTCATCCTCCAAGAACTCAACTTGAATCACATAGGAACTGAGTTGTAGAAGTGCTGAGCACTCAGAGATACATTTGATATCAATAAATACTACCCTTTGAAAGTGTGAAGTGCTCTATGAGGCTGTGTATTCTGGACATAAACAAAAATAAAACACATCCTAGATAGTGATTGTCTAGACAGTAGGCACAAACTGAAACACAGGAAATTCCACTTGAACACAAGAAAACACTTATTGTGAGGGTGGTTGAACATTGGAACAGATTGCCCAGAGAGGCTGTGGAGTCTCCATCCTTGGAGATATTCAAAACCTGACTGGACATGGTCCTGGGCAACCTGCTCTAGCTAACTCTGCTTGATCAGGGGTGTTGGACAAGATGATCTCCAGAGGTCCCTTCCAACCCCAACTATTCTGTGATTGTATTGGACAATGTAGAGCAGAGAATTCTGAACAAGGTGAACACCTAAATAAGAATATGTTTTACTTCAATCTCACTTTTCTCGAATTCCTCAACAATAAAAATGGAAGTCAAATATCAATTCACTACACTGGAAGGGAGGATATAAATTGTTTGTGAATCACTTAGAGATAATAATGAATACTAAGGAAAAGCCAATGAAAAAATTAACAATTCTATCATCATGGCAGGGTTTGAATAATACAAGGGAGGCAGAACAAAAGCCAACACAACAAAAAGGATAAAATAACGCAGATTTAGTCGGTACCAGCAGGATTCCTCTTCCTGCTCTTTAACAGCTTAAGTATTATGCATTAAGTCTAAGGTATTAAGAGTTTCCATAGTGAACCAGAAAAGAGAGCTCCAAGAAAACTCCACTTGAGAAACTTCTTTGCTTTGAAGGTAAGATAGAGCCTAGACAATTAGATCCCAGGCCTAGCTTTTATATGGTTAAACACAGGCAAGATGAATCCCCTCCTAAATGAATACTCCTGTGCACTGGAACAGGGCATGGCTCTTATAATAAAATAAACAAATAAATAAATAAATATAAAAAGAAGCATGGCACCTTGCAGTTAAAAGACTAGCTAAACACATATGCACAGAGAAATTCAGCTTTTGCACACAAAACCCAAATTCCCAGCATCTCCTAAATCCCTGAAAATGAGACTTGCAGTATCTTTTGTGTGTAATACAGAAGATAAAAAGATTTAGTTGCTTGATAAAAAGACTCTCTATGACGACACACTTTTATTATTAAGGGAAAAGATTTCTTTCACTCACACTGTCATCTCTGCAGAGCACTGACTGGTTGAAGGCCCAAATACAGGACTAATTCACTAAGTATTATGATTCATTAGGCATCTTCATAAAAAATCATAAACAAGTATTTCAAGAAATATTAACAGAAATGTAATTAAAACTGGATAATCTTTCAAACCTGTTATCAAGACACTCAAAATTTTCATTTCCTGAAACAAATAGTGAACAAATAACATGATTCTCTACCCTGAGTAATCTCAACAGAATCCATTATATTATTATTATCTCTGAACCATAGGACCTTGCCAACACCTGTTTTACTACAAAGAGAATTTATTCATTTGCAGCTGAGAGTGTAGCAAGAAACAGTTGTTCTTAGAATGTGTTTGCAAGCAATGTCAACTCCTTGGAAGTCTTTAGAAAGCATTTTTGTCACACAGGATTATGAATATACACTGTGAGGACTATGTATACCCGCCCTCACTGGTAAAAACAGTTCTCACAGACTATAGCCTTTGTAACTCTCTATTCCTTTGCATTCAGCAAGCTAAGGGAGGATGATGAGGTCTGAAGAAAACAGGAGTGTAAATGATAAATTGTAGATAGTGTACTTAGAATCCTAATTAAAGATTTTTTTTTAATTCAGAGAAAGTGCACGTGAGAAAGGAAACATTAACAGAACCTGTCTGTTGAGAAATTAGACGCAGTAAAACATGATCTTGAAGACTAAGAACTAATTGATAAGGATTTTACAATGATTTCCTCAAAAACATGCCTTGTTCCCAAAATGAGGAAAACAATGAGGTTCCTCACACATGGTGGATCAACAGGCTTTGTTAATAAGCTTACATGAAAGATAAATAGCAGAGCTGAGACGCTATTAGGTTTGTGTAACACAGGACACTTGCATGATTTCCCTGAGAGTTGTCTTTTTGTTTTTAACCTGTTCTTCTCACTTCTCAAAAAGTTCACTATTAACCTACCACAGATGTGCAACTTTTCAATTCTTCTATTTTGATCACTCTCCTTTCTAGAATTGGTGTGTTTTTTTGCAAGAACTGCAGTAAAATACATATATTGTAAAATACATATTTTGATTTCAGAAGAAACAAATACATTTCTGCCTCTACTGAATTTCAGAAACCAGGATATCTGCACAACACTTATCCTACTGAATTCAGAGAGAATCTGAAATGTAGTGTAAGACTTCCCCATTCAAAGTCAAATCAATGAACTTCCAAGACTGGCAACAACTGGTTCTAGTTAGCAACATAAGTTTCAGAGTCTAAATCTAGTCTAATTTTACTGTAATTATATAAAAAAATGCCTGTAAGGAAGCTTTATATTAACTCTGAATTGGTTAGCTAGTTTTTCCTCTCAACTGTAAATATCTATAATATACATAAATAACTGATTCTCAAAACCAAAGACTATTTTGGAATCTTAAGTTCTTTCTTAATAATTTCAGTGGCACTAATCTCCATTACTGGATAAATCTTATCATTTTTTACCCTTAGTGCCAAATTCTTTTCTTTTCTCTCCTACTACAGGCTATCAAAACTGACATGCTCTGTACTATTGATCTTTACCCCTTTCATCAACATTTCATACAGTTCTAAATTTCCCAGAACTGTTTACTTACGTATCAAGTGTTTTTTTAAATGGCCTCTTTCAGGATATATTTTAATTTCTGCTATATTTATTTTAAGTAAACTAAAAAGATAATTACGTATAGTTAACTTGCACATTAATATGTAATATGGTAAAATCATTTCTTTGATACTGTTCTGCACTTCTTTCTGAGTATGGTGCAGCATTCTAAGACTCCCCTTCAGTGTCTCCGTACTGTACACGGTTGCAAACTAGCAGATGAAGTACCAGAGATATCAACACTATTTCCTTTGCAGCCTTTGATACAGGTAAATATTGGGCAAGGCAGGAAGACAAAGAAACAGTTAAGAGCATATTGCACTAACAATCCCAGTTAGGTCATATTTACTTGAGTAACTCTCTGGCTGTTCTAAACTGCTCCATGACAGAAGTTCAAGATCAATTGCTCATTTAATTCTAACAGTTTGAAGAGGAATAAATTATGCATATTTATGTCAGTTAAATTCTATACATCTATAAGTGTTACCAAGTCGTTTTTGTCAACTAGTTTAACAAATGTTCAAACAAAGTGAATGCTGTTCTGAAGCTGTCATAACTATGTCTAACACTTTTCTAAAGAGGGATAACAGATTAGTGATTTTTTTTTTTCTTAGTTCTAAATATTTGACAGCTAATTTCCAATTTTGGTCCAAAGCATAACCATAGCTCAGTTTTATCAATCAGTTGCTTTATCCAATGTCTGCATACTTGAATTTCAGTTTATGAAGAATTAAATTATCCCTAGAGTGCTATCTCTTATTGCAAAAAAGCAAGTGCATTAAAAAACTAGTACTTACCTTTATTCTATGAAATCGAACAATATCTCCAATTTTGTAAATTTTTGGAAGGGAATCTAGATTTCCACTAAAAAGAGTGCATGTTAACTTTGCATTTGATGGGTCCACAAGTGTTACAACTGAGCAGTAATCTGGAAAATATAAAAGTGTTTGAATGAGTAACAGGCATTATGGAGTGATTAATATTCTGATACCAAAGTTGGGATGAATGGCCAGATAGCCACATTTTTCTGCTATGATCAGCGTAACCCTTCCAAAAATCAGTTTAGTTACAACAGCCTAACAATAGAAGCATGGCCCTTTGTACAAATCATTATCACAAGTAGCTGAAAGTTAAACGGGTGATTAAGCACAAGCCTGTGAGCGAAGAACACACAAACTTTATTCTTCTGTCTGCGACAGGCACACTATTTTCTCAAGTCTCTATAAGATGGGAAGGATAGGTATATGTCCACTTGTATAATCCTTCTTTGAGATTTTTATCTTCCCTGTCTTCTGAATAGAAAATGAGCTCTACAAGTTCTAAAAGCAAATGAAAGCATAAATTACTTACCTTTCACTTCACCAAAATATACAAGCAAGATATATGCTGCAAGGATGCAGTCATAAAGTAGTACTCTGAAGGTAAAGTAAGAATCTGAAATGGGCCCTTTTAAAGTTAAACTTTGGTAACAGATTTTCACTTTCAACAGTAACCAACAAGATCAAACTCAAAACAAGTACACAGTTATGACAAAGCAAAATGGCCCAGAATACAGTAGTATCTGCAGATAACATAAGGAAAAAAAAAAAAAAGCTGTATTTTATAATTCAGGTTATAGAAGCATGTGTGTCCATACATCTTACAAACATAAAAGGGAGTGACAGTGCAAAGTGACAGTGTTTCATAGCGTGGGTAGACTGGTCAACCTGCCTAAGAACTTTTCAAATAACCAGTATCATCTTGGCTATGTATTTAAGAACTCTAACACCTGCAAATCTGGTCCTAGTTACTTCTAATCAAGAAGACAGAGTGCTTTTCAGCTGGATATTTATTATGCTGATATTTATTAAAACTTACAGTTAAGGGCTGAATCACAATTTTTTAAACAGAGAAGTAGAGCGATGACATCACAATGTATTATTTCTACCTTGATGTCAACCTTCAACTATACATTTATTTTGGATCATGAATGAAATGGTGCTGCTAACTGTTGTTCATTCTGACTAAAACAAGTACAAATCACAAGATCTGAATTACCTCAAATGCCTAGGCAACTCTCCGATTTCTTAATCTACTTTAACTCACATTTTTACTTTCACAAACCTCATTTAAGAGTACAAATTGTCATTGTAATTCTTAGTTGATTCATATTGCTATCTTGAGTACAAAATGCAGATGTATGGTCTAGAAGCAGGAACTCTACGTAAAGCATCCATTCACTCCTTCTGCTATAATCTTACTGTTGTATGCCCCTGTTAAAACAAAATGTTCTTTGCCAATTTTTATGTTGCATTTTGACAGCGGCCAACAGTAGAATCCCAATGCCCTAAAACAAAAGTAGTTATAACTCTTAGAAACAGGAAGACTCGCATCCATTCTCTTGAGGTACCAAGAATGGGAAAGCTGCTCAAGACAAATTCTCTAGACAAAGTAACGAAGACATGAACATAATGCAGCAATCAATATTAAAGAAGCAAAAGCACCAAACAATATTATCAAAGCAGAAGAATTATGAATTCTGTGCTAACTGGTATTTGAACAAACTACAGAAACTGACTATATAAAACTGAAACATGAAACCATTGATAAGAAGCTTCTTGTTTCCTAGTGGGACCTTTCTCAACTTTTATAATGGTGAAATTAAACACCAGAAGACTTTATAAATGAAGTTCAAAGATTTAACCAATCATTGCCACTTGACTTAAGATCTGCATAAACGATGTTTAGATGTCCATGTTGAAAATACATTCACCTTACAGAAATGTTAATATCAAATATTTCCGCTGGAACAAGGAAGCTACACAATTTTATTTAAACTGACACAGACTGTGACAGCATCATCAACCTATCATCTTTCAAAAGGCAAATATAGCTCTACTAAATTTTGTATGGTAGTATGAAAATAGCCTGTATCAAGTCCTATATTTCGTAAACATATAAACAACTGTGCAAACAATCAGAAAAACATTTCCTAATAAACTTGAAGTATGGGACATTTTTTCAATTCACAAGAAAACCCCAACCAACCAACCAACCAAAAAAGACAACAATGAACTTCCCTTAGCTGTATTGCTGCCAGCCATTTAGTGATAATGACACTAAGCCAGAGTTTGCATTTCTGGGAACTGAACAAAGGTGTTACACTAAACACTAAAACAGAGTTGATAATATCTCCAACACACATTTTATAAAGAGACAGAAACAAATGATTTGTTGCTAAACAACTTTGAGAAAGGGAATATCAATCTACTAAAACTGACAGATTTGCATTATACAAAAAGCTATAGGAAGGCAGTCAATAGGACACAAGCGTCATGTGCAAACTCAAGTTGAACAGATTCCCCAGACATGAGGAAGATAGATCTGTCAGACTGGATTAAAATATATGCTTGTCTGTCCACTGACTTCAAAAGAAATACTCTGCTGCATCTGGCAAATATGCCCTTTAATACTTAAGGTAAAGCTTAAATGTAAAAGTTCAAACTCTATAACAATTTGAGTGAAAAAGTGTTAAAAGATATCTGAAAAAGGCTTACTAATACAAATAAACCTAATTTTCTTACAAATGTAAGAACTGTAGTATTTCCATAAAAAGGGTGTTTTTTTTCTCCTCCCAATTACTTTTAAATAGCCTCAATAATGATATATTCTAATCTATTACACTTAGACATGTCTAAACATCATTCTTCTGCACATCACTGCAAAAGACTCCAGAAAGGTGTCAGATGATCACCCAGTCTGGTGTTCTGTGCTAAGATGGACATGAAATCAGTGGCTGACTGGAAACCGCAAGTATCTACTATTATAGTAGAAAGAGGGGTGGTTTTATCTCATTGGTTATGGATTCTAACTTAAAAAATAGCAGCACAATATTATGTTCAAAATGAGCCATAAAGAGAAAAAAGAACCCATACAGTTCATAGATTTACATTCTCGTGAAGACACAGGATAATGCATTACAATGCATGGACATTACCCAACATAGAAACCTAAAGTGAAATAACAAAAACCCCTCCGCACTAAAATTGTGATTACTGTGTGATGCTGCGATTATATAACCTGGTCAGCTTCATGAGAAGGGGGAAAAAGTCAACACTCCCCCTCCATTTTCTGTGCAATTAGCATAGTCAAAAGACCAATATTCACTATACTCAAAGTAGTATAAAATATTATGTTTGCTATATAATCAGGGAGCACCTCCTACACAATATAGGCTCTCCATTTCACTGATTATAGACTTCTCTTCTTAACTATGACCTCAAAACATCACTTTGACAATAAACCTAATTAAAATAAAGCTCTTCAAGAACAAAGCATACAGACTGATTTTCTATTAAAGGAATTCGTATCCAGCAAGTCCTTTTTGAAGGTGAAAAATGAAAAGTCACCAAGACTTCCTTTTTCAGCTGCAATGTGAAAATTGCTTTCTGTTCTCCAAAGCAGCATTACAGTTCAGTGATTGAATTCACTTTTCTGCACAGATAAAAAGCGCCCAATTCTAAACAGCACTGCTGAATTTATTTAATGCCATAGTGTTACAGGAAGCTATAATAAACGTTATTGCTCAAACATTTTTTCTTTTTACAGTACACTTTTCCTTGAAGAAAAATCCCTCAGTTTTTTAGCTTACCAAGATAAAATTAAAAAAAAAAAATTAAATATTAAATATTAGGGAAAATTTTGCTTTACTAGATAAATCTGCTCCACTGATAACTTCCTTGAGAAAAGGAAATATTACAGTTGGTAATTTTTACTTGCAAAAATTTAGCTTAAAAATATGACAACAGCTGTACAGTTGAACAAATTTACATACTATAAAAGAAAGCTTTTACATTTTTAGTAATATTTTGTCTGGTTCAATATAAATCTTGAAGATTAATAACTCTCCATTAATAATTAAAGGTAATCTTAAACAATTCATCTAATTTCTTCAGCATGATTCAGTGCAAATTGCAATGGAGTTTTATTATAGAGACAAAAACTGCTGGTACTTCCAAGTTAAGTCCTTAATGAAAGAAGCCAAGATACATAAAATATAAACTGCAAAAAATATACAGAAGCCTTTCTTTTACTTGCATATTGTGCAATATTCAGATCAAGAATATTTAAAGTAATGAAGGTAGTACTGTTTTAAAAGTAAAACTAAAATATTGTCAACAGTTTATTAGTAGAATTTTCCTAATCAAATTATTGTTACAGTCGCTCTTAAACAGTATGAATTAAAATCTCCATAGTTTAGGACCTGCCTGCTAAGAAAAAAAAAAAAAAAAAAAGATATATATATATACTCTTACAAGTACAAACAGACCACAGTGAAATTAATTTCTTTATTCTCAAATAAGTAAGTTCTATATACCTGTTTCAGAGAAGTGATCAGCTGAAGCAATACCTCAGCACAAACAATGTGAAAATGCACAGACCACACAGAACTCCAAACTGCACCTACGGCTGTAGGATGCCTGTAACACCTCAGAACTGGTATTTATGAAAATAACGAGGAGAGAGAAGCCATGTTTGCTTTAAATGGGAAGCAAGCATATAGTAAAGCAGCTGTCTTATATGCTTCTTACACCCTTTCAAATTAGTCCTTACTGTTCTTTAGAAAGACTACCTTAGTATCAATAAAATTCCAAATCAAGATCGGTAGAAAATTACATTAACTACATTGACAATGTTGATCTCCAACTTCTAGGTCCTGAGTTCAAATAAGTGAAATATGAATGCTTTGTAGTTCTGTTAATGGTAATAGCCACTGAAAGGCTAAAGGCTCCTGAGCTGTGATGACAACTCAAGTTTCACTCTTCAGATTTCAGCTTTTTGTAAATGCCTGAACATTCCCGCTCTTTTATGAAGCGTTATGTCAGTCACTAGCATACTCAAGAAGTCAGCAGCTCTGTACAGACTACAGATATCAGAAAAAAGATACACCTTCACGTAAAAATTTATCTTCCAGTCCTCATGCGAAAAAACAGAAGTGCTGCAAAAGCTGCTGCAGATGAACAGTTACTTATTTTGTAGGAAAGCATTCAGTATTCATCCGTTTAAGAATCAGTATTTTGGTTTTCCTGAGGACTTCAGCAATTCATAACAAATAAAAATACTCTATACGTTTCTCTTCCACTTGATATAGTGTGCTTGTATAAAAATTTTTTAAGGTAGAAAGCATTGATCAAATAAAGATTAAAACACCAAACCCCATTTTGTGCAATTGTATATGACTAACATTCAAGCGAAGAAAACACTATCCTGGATCAAAAACTTCCTCCTCCAAAGAGATAAAAAGATTGCTGGTAATGAAGGACTCAGAGATTATCTTCTGTTCCTTATATTACAATAGTTAAATATATATATATAGTAGTGAACTATTCTCTTAAAACTACACCAACCATTAATATTGCTTTAATAGTGAGGCCAATCAATACACAAATGTCTTTGTACTAAAACTAAGCAGCTGAACCAACTGACTTATCAAGTATGTTCAACATGATATAGGAAGAAAAATCATACATGTATGTGTGTATATATATTCACACAGAAACATATGTATGTATATATATACATACACAGTGCAGAAGTCCAAACAAAAACTCCAAAGATTCAAACTGAAGATGTTTAATATAGCTTGTTATTTCTAACATGGCAATCCACTTAAGAGATACTCACACTCAGAAACGACCAGAAGTATGAACAGATGCTTTAATAACAATGTTTGTAAATTGCAGATCGGAGTAATGGTCTTGAGATTTCTTTCCATTAGCTATTTACTCATCTGTTTAATTTTTCATTTTTCTTCTAACATTTTTTGAGTTTTATCTTCAATATTAGAAGATAAGAAGCACTGATTATTAAAAAAACAAAACAAAACAAAACAACCAAACACACGCAAAACCCACTGTGAGCAGCAAGGAAAATAATATTACCTAACACTACGTGCCAGAAATTAAATTACTATCATTACCTTTACAGTAGTTTTCTTTCTGTGCTGCAAAAATTAAATACATCCTCAATAATTTGACTTGGGGAAAAAAACTGTAGTTTAAAAAACAAAGTATTGCAGATTTCTCTGAGTCTGTTTCCTCACAGACAGAATATCAGATACCACAACGGTAAGTGATTGGTCTGTTTTGCATTCTAAATTTAATTTACTATTACTTATCAAAGATTACGCACAGGTTACAGTTTAAAATAACGTGTTTTTTTCAGGTTTTAAAATAATTCTGGGCTTAGAACGTTGATGAACTGAGCTCAAGATCAAAAAAAATTCATGAAATTTAGCCCTTCAAAATACTTTTGAGAATTTGACTTATGGTTCTTAAACTTGTTTTGGACATAAAGTGATCCAGTTACAGACAGTTTGGCTTGGAACTGTTCAAAGTTTTTAAAAGTGTACTTTTTGGATATGTTAACTTTTAATAATTTTGATTCTGAAAAATATTTTGCAAAGATAAAATAGTTACTGTCCACATGCATGTGTGGGTAGGCTGAAATGGGATCTTAAATCAACATGTGACATATGAATATACTGCATACATCTGAGAGAACAAACTAGATGGAGGTTTCCCCAGGAAAACTGGACATTACTTTTATGACTTACTATTTACCAGCAGCAAGGATTCTTCCATGCATTATGGAAAATATGGATTAATTTCTGCAAGCAGTAACAGAAAGGGTTAAGGAAGCAGTTGTCACATTGTCACTTCCCAAAAGTTTCATGGTCAATTCATATAATCTCTGTAATTGGACACAATAAAGGCGGAGGCAGGAAGAATCCTTTTTTTTTTTTTTTTTTTTTTAAATATTTGCTATTTCTATTCCAGCTAAATTCTTGAGATGTTCTTGGTGTTAAGGGAGGGTAGAGAGGTGAGAACCACCTAAAAAAAAACAAAAAAACCACCTCTTAAATTGTTGGGAAATCTAGAAAATTCAGAACACAATTTTGAACACTTCCAACAGACCTTCCAGCAGACAATTAAGAGGAAATTAATCTTCTTACAGAAATCCATCTGCCTGTTGTGTCAAAAAGGATCCAGAGTATATCTTTGAACAGTTCAAAACAGATTAAATTTTCATGTACATACATTCCAAACCACATGCCCTGAGCTGAAGCATCCTCAATTAAAACAATTTCCTGTGGCATATATAATAAGTTGATGATCATAATGAAAACTCTTTTCATTCATCATTGTTTTATCCTCAGCCTCATGGCAATTAAGATGAAGAGCATTTAATTGCAGATTATAAATATATAAACTGGCAAGACCAAATTAGGTGCCCAGTTCTCACTTGCTTTCAGTGGGAACAGAATGCAAAGCTTCAACCAAAAGCTTTAACACCTGTAAGACTGACTAATATCTCATAGCTAGGGACATATCTACACAGTGAATAAACACCTATACGGATGAAGTACTGTGGCTCCATTGCCCATGCTTCTAGCAGGGACCAGCTTAAAGACATATAATTCTATTAAAACAATATGAGAGAGAAAATGTATTAGTGCAGGCCTGTGCCGGATTTAATGCGACTGCAGAATTTCCTGACAAGAGCCATTTCATGCCCTACCAATTCAGAACAATTCAGAGAAAGCATTGAGCTTTTTGCACCCTTTAAAGTAGATGTAACCTCAGATTGCATGAAAAATATTGAAATATTTAACTGGAATAGTAAGTACTTCTACACCAAAATCCAAATCAATTAAAACTATTTTAAAGTAAGAGAGTTTGATGATCAAGTAGCAAGTGAGTTGCAATTGCAGCAAGTGATAGTAAGAAATGAAGTTTACAAAACACTAGAGCAGAACCTTAAACAAAAAAGTTCACTAAAGCTTGATGTTGATGAATAAAAAATCCACCAGCACTCCAAGCTACTTGGCAATGTGTGTTAAATATCAGCTACTAGAATTCACTATTTGAAAACGAAAGTCAAAAACTGAGCAGAAGTCCTGACCTGTTCCTCCCATTCGAACAATGCTGGTAGCTGCTACTCTTAGAACTATTGCATTCATTGGCAGTTCCTACCATTAGCAATGACACTGTGTGTAATTTCACTCCTCTCTCCTCCCATGGTTTTCTGCCCAGGAGCAGCCACTCCTTGAAGATATGCAAAGTGATGTTTCTAGGGTCTCAGCAGAACATGAAGGTATTCCAGAAAGGATATGATTACAATTAAACACATATACACATATTGACTTGGAGATGTGATTCCCAGACACATCAGCCATTGTTTCTCATTGTGGTTAACTACCAGTATTTTTGAAGCTTTGTCCCTTGAAAACATGCTATTCCTTGAATCTAACTTACCACTAAATAATACAAAAAAGACTGTATGCAAGCCAGTACATATCCCAACAAATGTTAAGATTAAACTGTACTCTATAAACTCTTATATTTCTTATATTTTTACTTATATTTTATACTTACTTATATTTTATATTATATTTCACTGAAGGAAATGAGAAAAAGAAACAATAGGGCATAATATATAGTGTGTTTCTAATTTTTGAGGGACAGGAAAGAAGAACACAAACTTTTTTGTTTAAACATAAATATTATGCCATGAGATGTATCTACAAAGTGTGTTCATACATAGTGACTTTAATGTAACTAGATTTGTTCTATATGCACTATACTTCATTCATCTACTGGGCCTCCGTAACACAGTCTATTAAAAAAAAATTGAAAAGTTTAATTTATTTCTACCCTTCAACTCTCTCCCTAAATAAACAAAATTGTTACTTTATGATTACTAGGTTATGACACAAAGCAACACTATATTTAATTATGTTGAAAGTTCTCATGATATCATGACAAAGAATCACACTGCATTTTAAGTACTGAGAAACTGTCCTGAAGCTATTTCTTTTTATCTTCAATCTCTCTCTGATGAATTAGTGTAGCTAGCTTAGCAATAAGCCTTTGCTCAGGAAGACTTAGTGTAGCATTTTCGCTACATTAAGGAACCAGCACTGACAAAGACTTAATCTAAGTAATAAGTAAGGGTACAAGTAATAAGAGGTTGCCTTAGGTCTGCACTAGGATTTTC
Organism: Apteryx rowi; assembly: GCF_003343035.1. Taxonomy (NCBI): domain Eukaryota; kingdom Metazoa; phylum Chordata; class Aves; order Apterygiformes; family Apterygidae; genus Apteryx; species Apteryx rowi. The sequence continues at coordinate 846,222 of NW_020448864.1, read as the reverse complement.
TATCCTCACCTAGCATTATTTACCAGTGAAAAAATTCAAGTATATTAGACTGCTGGAAAGTTTTCTGTACAGCTCCTTCTCCACTCCTTTCTTTCTTCTTTAGACTATAAAGTTACAGGAAAACAAAGCATGAACTTATAAAAAAAGCACAATAATTGTCAAAAACTAGTTTATACCTTATAAAGAACGCTTACTTTTTAAATGAGCTGGAATACCACACGTACCATACCAACACTTTCAAAACACCCATGCTTTCCGAATGTTGTGGTGGAAGATACAGTTCCACAGGAGAATCGTGCACTCTTGTATAAATCACTATACATGAGTAAAGCTTCACCAGAGAAGGCTGACACATACTTTGCATTGATAACTGAACTAAGCTTTGCTCCTATCAGAATGGATAACATAATTGCTCTGTTCCATAAAGGCAGACCGATGGTCTTGAATTCTTCCAACTACTATGATAGCATAGCAGAACATTTCAACTATTTTTTGCCTTGAATTGCTACATGCAAGAGGTCTAAGAGCTTTACACAGGATCCACAAACCTGGTCGGTATCAAGATTACCTGTGGACTACCACAGGAACCAGTATTTCATGGCAGCCTTTCCTTCAAGTCTTTCTTAAAAGTACACTACCAGATGATGAAAAAGCTTTACCTCCTTGAAAGCCTAGGACTTGCATGGGGCAGTTGCACTTGTTAACAGATTAGGAGGTAGCAGATTCAGGTATGCAGATTCTAATACTCTTGCTCACAGTGAACCTAATTTTGTTTAAGTAGTCCTACTGTCCCTGCCAGATATCCATCATTGAGAAAGACTTATTCTAGGAACAAAAGGTGAGTTACACGAAAGAGAGAGGACAACTGTTCCACTAACTTACTTTGTATATTTTTAAGACATTAAATATAAAAATACAATCTGATGTCATTTAAAAATATTGAAATTTTCACTGAAAATCAGTTATTTGCATAAAAGTTCTCCAACATACTTATTTCAGATTCTCTGATTTTAGAGAATGAATATCTAGCCAAATTCGTGGCTATTGAGATTATTCAAGAAATTGGTACACACACAAATTAGACCATAAAAATGAACAGTCATCATAACAGCAAATTTCTTTTTTGTTCAATTAGAAATACCATCAGGAAAAGAAAATCTTTAAAAATTCACACTAAATATATAATAAGTAGAAAAATACTTTATTTCACCCTAAATCAAATAACAAATACTACTTCATAATCTAATGCAGCAGGGATTGCATCCGCCTTTGTGTTTACCAAGAATTTAGCGAAATGGTGCAGCCTTCCAGCAAAACTAGCACAATCAGTAAGTGTTTACATCATAGGCAAAATTAATGATTCAGTTGCTGAACAGCTGCTCTAAGTAACAAACATGCTGGCATCACATTTATAGCATACCATAACAAGATTTATTGTTAAAATCTCAAGGGAGAATGACACAGCTACAGAATAATCCCTTCCCACAAGGGAAGGTGCAGGATTTCTGGACTTTCAAGTCCTTTTCCCTGTTTTATATTGATGGGATTAGCTTGATAAATACCTTCTTCTTCATCTGCTGTCTCCACTAGCATGTCTAAACTGAATCAGATGCCCCTTACCTGTCTGTTATTCTGTTCCCTGGATGTTAGCTGAGAACTGTGGTCAAAGGGTCACCAGAATTTTTGTAATTCTTGTTTTAAACAAAAAATAACAATAGCAGCTCTGTTCAGCAGAAAGAGATTTTAAATCTTCTTTTGGAAAAAATACATACCAGTTCCTTTGCTTACATATGGAGGCTTGAAGAATTTCACAATGCCATACAAATTCACTACAGTTCCATCTTTAAGATGATTCAGAGGCGTATACACATATTTTGGTGCAACAGACTGGAAAGACATGATAAAATTTGTGGAGAGAAAAAAATTTATTCAAAACAAACCTTCATCTAGAATTCTGTCCACCCATCAACAGCCACCCTCAGATATGTTTTACCTTGTCTTAAAAAATAATAATACACGTTATCTAATTTTTTCCCTCTTGGGTGTCCTGGGTAAGATTCTATTTTATCCACTTTAAACTCTCTAAAGATAGATAGATAGATAGATAGATGTATATAGTTTTCTTTCCTCCCCACAGGCAATGAAGCATCTAAGACCTATTTGATTTCCATTTCTTTCTGTGATTACTTCCTTGCTATAAACTAATCAGTCAATTCAACTAAGGTTGAACATACCTGTCTAGGTGAATAAAAGTCATGATAATAAAGGATGTTGGAAAGTAATTTTTTACTGATTGATTTTAACAACTCCATCCAAAGGGCTTTTAAAAGCTGAAGCAGCACATACATGAAAGATTTCTCAGCAGAGTCATTGCACAGAATCTCACAGCCATTGTACAAGTCTATTAAAATAGCACATTTGGAGCACTAAAGAAGTTAAGGACTACTTTCTACTAAGGACTATTCTCCCCTCAACTTAAGGTTACATGATATGCTGATTAGCTTCTTTAAAAGAACACCAGTTTTCTCAAACTAATTTGAAAAGTCTGTTTTTCAATTACTGTAACAGGAAAAAAAATTTAAAAAACCTCTGTAAAACTGACACAAAGCCAAGCTGTATCTCCAGTACTGAACCTTAAAACTTAGGATAAACTCTCATATGCCAATGTCTATGCCTTTAATATGCTGTTTCCCCTAGATTTTTAATTTAGGCAAGCAAAGTGGTGTTCCAAATAGTAAATGTGAAGACCAGCATGTGAAGACCAGTACAAAAAGACTGATTTTAAATCAAAGGAAGATACGTACTTTTCCATTTTTTAAAGCACAAGCACACATTTTTCATAAGAATTGAAGTTTCCTTTCCAGCTTATATTTCCTAAAACAAAATGCAGCCTATCTTGAGATCTAGATGGAAACTATACTGCACAAGTAGTACTTTATCATATTTTATTCTATTTTCCTGACATATTATTTGCAAAATTAAGAGCTAAATAAGTGGCTGCTGGGATAAGAGTAGGAAAGGAAAATAAACAGGAAAGAAAAAGATTTCCACATTTTTATTTACAAGCAGTTAAAGTCTCAAGCAGTTTAAAGATATCTAGAAGATAAACTCACCACAGATGCAGTTTCTGAAGCAGCACTTGTGCTCCGTTTAGTATAAATCTGAGGAGGAAAAAAAATAGCAAACTCACTGATTACAAAATCGAAGGCAATACAAATATAACAAGATTTGATGATGCTAAAGCAAATATTACAGAGACTCTTTACTTTTCAATTGTTCTACCTGAAATAGCAAAAAATAAACCAAATACTTTTGCTATTTGAATCAACTTTGACACTACAAAGAGTAAAATTTTTATCCTACAGAAAAGAAAGAATAGCTATTCCCATTATATTCGGGTAACAGCTACCTTGAATAACATAAACATTTTAGAAATTAGAAATGTATTTGGTTGAATGTAAGTCAGGTCAGATTAGTAAAGTCACCATTCAGAAGACTGAGGCCAAAAATTCAATATGATACTAGCAACTTGCTTAAGAAAGAACGTAAACAGTTTTAGGTTTTGTTCATTTCAATGCTTAAAACAGGCCTATTCTCAGTGAGTCTTGTTTAAAAGGTCAAGGTAAATTCACAACAAAATGGCATACATTCTCCTCCAAAAGAGTTGCTACGTCTGGCTACAGTGAGGCTGGCTCTAAGAGCTTATCTTCAGAGCAAGGTCTTTTTCAGAACCAGCAGTGGTGACTCGACCAACATCCCACCCCAACACAGACCCACCCTGGAATGAGAAACTCAGGGCCCAGCTGCCCTCCAGATGCAAGAGCAGATCTCTTTGGCAGGCAGCCTTCCTGCCTGCCTGCCAGACACAGGGGCCCATGGCACAGCCACACACTGGCACGGCAGAGCAGGATCCTGTCAGGGATCTGGTATTGCTCTCCACCCTCAACTTCATTCCTGAAGCCAGATTTCCTTCCACTTATTTGTTTTAAACAGGCTTATAAATAGTTATAATTGAGAAAGTGAAGTACACAAAAGCTTAGAACATTTGTATTAATTTTAAGCAGTCAGTGTCTGTGTCAGTAATTTAAATGCTACAAATTCCATTCTATAGTCAATGGAGAAAGACATGCTGCCAAGACAATCAACACATTCAGGGCACTGCATCTCTTCACTGGCTTTAGATTGTACGTCATGAAGTCCTGCCAATACTCAACTTGGGAAAGCACCTGAAGTCTAGGTAAAATGATTCTCGACCACATTTGCTCAGACTCAGGGTACAGTTGTACTGTATTTGTTTATGACTGCCCCAAACAATTTGTACTGTAACCTATTTTAATTGTCATTAAAATGCATTTCAGCCTTTAATTATTCACAGAGGTAAATTCCAGAAAAATATCTTTCTGAAATAAAAAAATATATATATTTTCTTTAACTTAAAATTTTTGGTCAGACAGCAATCATACAGACAAAATTTTGAACCTTGACTTTTGCACACAATTTATTTTAGTAAGACTCTTATATGTGATTTTGTGTTTAAGCTTTTATTTCTAAGTTTATTTCAAAATCTGGATGGTTAGACTCACTGTATTCACCATAGTATATTCCACCCGTCATCCCCTTAACTAACTACAGGTTTCCAAATGAAGG